>NC_049908.1:30330218-30458375 GCF_001411555.2 Juglans regia
TATATATATATATATATATATATATAAATATATATATATATATATTTTTTGTCAAACTAATTAATTCTTCTACTCATTATCTCAAATTACATACTTGTTAAAAAAAAATCAAAAATAAAAGTAGGTATAGGAATGTTGAGTAGAATTTTTCTATTTAATCAAAAGCCTAAATAATTCCCCTAGTATGTCTGCCATTAGAAGTTTAAGACATACAGGAAATGCTACACTGCAGGTCTTTGCTGCATTGACAAAACATTCAAGGAATAACTACGGGGAAACAAATTAAGTAGAATATTGTTAACGTTCATTAGAATTCTATTTACAATTACAGGTACACTGCCAAACATGAACACAACATAGAAAACTTCCCTACACTGAAAAATAAGGGGAAAAAGGGAAAAGCAAAGAAGCAAATGCTTCATATCAAAGCTAGAACATATGTACGATGATACAGGATCACAAACCATGGACATTTTAAAGGAAAACGTTTCAATTACCCAGAAAATAACACAAGCAAGGCACCGATCCCAATTGATCGGCCACCAAATGTACCCCATCACTCGTCTTCCATCCATCCCAGCATTGCTGGAAGGCAGAATGGGTAATCTTAAACTTGGTATCTGCTAAACTAAGTCAGGTGGCTCCAGCCGCCACAGAAATATCATCAAACCAAAACTGTAGTTTTCCGGACAGAAGGACATGCACCACTAAAACATCTTGATCCAGCTACATGCTGAACCATACCTTTTGCACCCAACAATCAGGCCTGGCCCTCCTTATACCAGGAAGACAAACCAAACCCCAACGAAGCAGAATACCAGTGACGCCATGAAAATTGAAAGTGGTATTACTAACAGATTTATTTACCACACACAACCTCTTAAATACCCCAACAGGAATGTCAAGCATTTGTTACGCATGGCTGCCTACAGGCAAAAGTTCAGTCTATCAACAGTTGGAATCCACAAAGGCACTTATCTCATCCATGACAGTATAGAAGTGGTTATTATTAGGCAACAAGTAAAAGCCGATGGTTGCCTTCTCCAGATATAGAAGTTTCACCTTTTGGCCAGCCTTCTCAAGCCCCTTGACATATGCCAACTGCCAGTCCTGAATAAGGTCCAAACCAGCCACCACAACAAGGCTCTTTGGGAACTTAATTCCTTCAAGGATTTTACCCTTTGGACCAAATGGGTTACATGCTGGATGGTCTCTATCTTCCCCTTCAGGTAGAAAAGCTCTCCAATACCAATCACGGTCTCGAATGGTGACGAAGTATTTCCCATCAAATCGCTTCTCAGATTCAGTTCTTTCTTCCCCACCAAACATTGGGTTGAGCAGTATATTACCCAAAACTTCAATGTTTGACTCTACTGCTTGTAAAGCAACATGATGTACAATGTTACCTCCGGAACTGTCCCCAGCCAAGTATATATGAACCTTTGAGTCCTTACTTTGAAGCCATGTCCTTGAATTAACCCAGTTAAGAGCAGCCCATCCATCATCATAGGCACATGGATACCTGTTCTCGGGTGCACGGCGATAGTTGACAGAGACCACAACAGCCTTACAAATGCCCACTAGTCGGCGACATAGAGTGTCATATATGGTACTGTTTGCAGAGGAGTGAGCAAAGCTTCCACCATGAAAAAAGATTATGACTGGGACAACCTCAGCAGTCACGGGCTTCTCAAGATCAGTAATGTTTATCTGAGGTTCTTCCCCATGGGCTGGCCGATAGATCCGGCTAAGAAGGCTAGTACTTCTGTTAATAAATACATCAAACGAGAAAACCCCATCAACCGGTGTTGCATTAGCTGGTACTTTCCTATCAAGGAACTCTGCTAAGTGCCGGTTGAAAGTACCATCAGGGCGGCGAAGAAGATTGTAAGCCAACTTGAAATTGGAGATGAGGACCCATGTATTCAGAGGTACAACCATCTTTGCAAAAACAAAGACGTTGAAAAAGAAAGAAATAAAAATGAGAAAACATCACAATTCAGCATAATAGGTTAACATGACAAAATAGTAAATATACCTAGCGGAAATAAATCACAGTCAATTTAATCATAAAATAGAGGACCATTTTGCCATGATTGGAAGTATTATGTTCACTAGACTTTCTGTCCTTTTTTAAAAAAATCAGGAAACAACATGCAACTGATTGGGAAATAAAAAATAACAGCCGCAACATAACCCTACCCCACAAATGAGCAAGAAACCATTTCGACACAATCTTCAAACCAAAATCATATTCTCCAAAAAATCAGCTGATATTCGACCATCCAGTGCAGAAACATAATCTCAACGCTCACAAACAAGCAAGAAACCACCTTCCTTCACAGCATGATCTTCACATCCAATCGAAAAACCCAAAAACTCCAAAAACAAAACTGAATTAACAATACAAAAGTTCTACTTGTTAAAAATAAAATAACAAACCCAACCCAAGACAACCAAGTAATGAAGACATAACTCAATCAGAGCACAACAAATATCCTATGAAAAGTTTCAGGGGGCAAAACCACAAAGAAGAAAAAACGCCTCTCCCACTACCATACCAAAATAAGGGGGAAATCCAACTTTAAAGAACAAAAGCACCACCCAGAAACCAAAGTACGAAGCATCAATGAACTAAAAGAAACTGCCCCAAACCCAAACGAAACTAGTCCAACAAAAAGATAAGAAAACAGAAATCAACTTTCGAAAAGAAAAATCACTATTCAAGAGAGCAATGCCCATGGAAACCCAAAAGGCGAAATGAACCCATCAAAAGCTTCCATATTTGAACCCATAATCATCAAGAACTCTCACAAAACAAGAGATATGCAGTCCGGATATTGAACAAATCAAGTATAAATCCAGATAATACCTTGGACTCATTGCGGTTGACTTCATTACTCCCGGCCATCAAAACTGGTCCTTCAAAGAAAAGGTTCAACAGAAAAACCTCAAATAAACACCCCAATTACAGATCCTTCCTGAGAACCATAAAACACCCACTTCGCGAGCCCTCATATATTGAAAACCAAACAGGCACTTAATCTTACTTCTAGTATCTCTTTCTCTCAATAAGATCACTTGTTTAACACATCATTCCAAAGCAAACTGCCCCTAATCTCTGTCCTTTTCCCCCTCGGAAGATAATGTTAAATCTCAGTGCAATAAAACAGACATGAAGAGGGCAAGAGAGAGAATGAGAAAGGGGAGGTGAATGATAAGAACAGAAGCGTACCGCGCACGTTAGAAAACATGTAAAGACAAATGCTAAAGTACGACTGGGGTCAATGCGGACGAGAGAGACGACAAAGCGAGCGGATGAAAGGGAACTGTAGAGTGCGACTTACCCATCTAAACTATAATTATTATTTGAAAAACAAAATCGTTTTCTGGTTTTTTGTTTATTTAGTACTTATGAGGTAAATAAAAATTAAAAAAGAAATAATCAGTTTCTATAAGGAAATGGATTATCATAATTCTTTAACCCTTTTTTTAATAATAAATGGGATAAAATTTAAATAAGAGAGGAATAAATATATTAAATAAACTCTATAATATTTATTAAATAATTAATATTAATCGAAAAACTCACATGAGACTTTGTATTTTTATCTTTCTATTTTAAACCTTAAAAAGTCTCGTTTGGATGAGATGAATTGAGATTAAAGTAAAAAATTGAATAAAATATTATTAAAATATATTTTTTTAATATTATTTTTGTTTTAAAATTAAAAAAATTGAATTGTTTTATTTTATTTTATGTGAAAATTTAAAAAAATTGTAATAATTAGATGAGGTGAGTTGTGAAAACAAAAGAGATGATTTCAAATCAAAACAAAAAATGAGAAAAAATGATTAATCACTCATGCAATATAATTCACAAAATGTTATTATTTCACTAAAATCATTTAAGTAAGTATTAGTTTTAATAATATGATATTATGAGACAAGACAAGAGTATTAAGTTTCTTGAATTTAAGATGGAAAATATTACATAACATAAACAAATATGACCGAAAGTATACCGAATGTTTATTTATTTATTTTCTACCTTATAAATTTTAAATAAGAGCACCTACTTAAAAGTATATAGTCTTTACTCACAAAAGTAATGTTATATGTCAACTTTGCATATTATCTTTAAAAAAAAATGATTTCTTTATGTGTATTCCAAGTTTCTCCTAATTTTTTAAGGCTGCGCTTAGATGTTGGACTGAGTTGAGTTAAGTTAAGATGATAAAATATTATCAGAATATTATTTTTTAATATTATTATTATTTTGAGATTTTAAAAAATTGAATTATTTATTATATTTTATGTTGAAATTTAAAAAAATTATAATGATGAGTTGAGATGAGTTTGATAACCAAACGAAACCTAACAATCTTATGTAAAACTTGAAGACTCTATAATCATTAAGTAATGTTAGATACAATCTGTAAAATCTGTATATTCTCTTAAAAAAATGTAAGATTTATTATTTAAAAAATAATTTTTTTATATAAATTTTAAATTTAACAACTTTTTTCAAATAGAATGCACGAAATTTTGACACTCTAATCTTACAAATATCAAATTTTTATATTCATTTTCCAACTCATAAAGACATAAACATGGGGATTCCGTACTTCCGGCAGACGACGGAGCACGTGACAAAAGGATTTCGTAGGGGCTTCAGCTGTAGCTATGCTGAATGACTTTTGTACCCTTTTTGGCAGCTTTAATAGACGAAAGTACCTTTGAAAGGGAGAGGCAGTTTTGTCTAACTTTGGGAAGGGGTTGGGGGGGTACTTGGGGGCTTTAACTAAGCTATTTGTTTGGTCCTGATCTGTTCCATCACCTACCGATTTCTTTTTCATTCCGTGTTTCTGATTGTATTGTTTAACAAATCAGAAGGGAATAAAGCACTTCCACACAACTTGGTAGTTGGTAATGCCTTTTTTTTTTTTTTTTTAGTGAACAAAAAAGAAAAAACTTTGTTTCCTTTTTTATTCTTGTTGTAATTATTACCGTTTAAGGTGATGCATTATGGATTAAGATTATCAGTTTAATTTTAAATTGATTCTAATATTTAAATATTTAATTTTTAAATTATTAAATTCACTTTAACTTAAAACTTCTTTATACGTGAGAGTCATAATTTTTTTTAATTTAATATTTTTTTACATGCAGAACCCACAATATTTTTTAACTTTTAAAAAATACATTTAAATTCATCTTAAATAGACTTCACAAAACTCATTCCACCATTTCAACTGATTACTATTTATAAAGAACTCGACTCATTTCAACTCAACTCAACATCTAAACAGAGTTTTATTGTTTTTGACATAGATCTTTTTAATAATATTAAATACTTATAATTTTGGTAAAACTCACTTTATATATTTATCTCTGTAATACTTTAAGGCATAGACTTTAAACAATAACTTTAGATCCAGGAGTTGTTTGGGAACCATCAAATTTCATCTCTTTCTCAAAAGATCTCATAATTTCTTTTCTAAATATCAGTCAAATTTTAAAATAAAATTATATTCTAATAATATTTTAATTGTATTCTTATTCAACTTTTCTCTCACATTTTTCAAAAGATAATAAAATATTTTAACTCAAATCATTTGACTATTATTCATAAATTTATCATCTCATCTCACTCTCCAACGAAGTCAATCACTTTAATGTCTCGTTTGTTTTTACAATTTCTCTTAACTCATCTCATCTCATCTCATCTAATCATTACAAATTTATCAAATTCTTATATAAAATAAAATAAATAATTTAATTTTTGTAAATCTAAAAAAATAATATTAAAAAAATATATTTTAATAATATTTTATTTAATTTTTAACTTTAATATTCTTTTATCTTATTTTATTTCATCTTATCTATGAAATTGTATTGAAACTTCAGATTTTTAATGTCTATAGAGCCAAGACAACTTTTTACGAAAAATCTTGCCGTGCCTTCTCACACACGCATTCTTAAGGCTCCAAATGATCGATTTGACCTTAGTATTATTTTTTAGGTCTTAAAAAAAATATGAATGCGCATGAAGAGTATTAGATCATTCTCGACCTTATAAAGTTGAGATTAGATGGTGAGTTGAGACAGACCTTAGATCATTCTGGATCTTATTAGATCATTTTTGGATCTTATAAAATTGAATAATAGATGAGATAAGATGAGATAAAATAATTTTAGATTAAAATTGAAAATTAAATAAAATATTATCAGAATATTATTTTTTAATATTATCATTATTTTATAATTTAAAGAAGTTGATTTATTTATTATATTTTATATGAAAAATTTAAAAACTTATAATAATTAGATGAAATGAGATAAAATACTTTTACTATCTAAACGGGTCTAAAACTTCAAATTAGAGTGTCAAAGTATCGAAATCGATACCATATTTCATCATATGATCAAGGTGTAATTTTGTTTTTCTTACTTTTTATATTATGATAAAAAAAACATTTAGAAAAAACATACTATTAAAACACATTCACCTAATTGTCCTATTTAAACATTGGATGCTATTTATCTGTTGAGTTTTGTTTGTCTCACATAATTCCTTTTTTGTTAATTTTGAGGTAAAGTTCATTTTTGCACCCATTAATTTGCTTTTGGCATGCAACTTTAAGAGAAGTTCTACAAGAGTCCTATAAAAAAATTAAAATAATAATAATAATAAAAAAAAAGAAAAAAGAGAAGTCCTACAAGAAGGGTGGCTCTTCACAAAGCTCATGAGATGTCTTCTGTTTTCCTTTCTTTTTAATGGAAATGACACTTTACTTTATCAGTGCCAAGTGGTGTGGCTGTGGACCTGTGGCTTTTTTTTTTTTTTTGGGAAGTTGCTAGTGATATATTAGAACATAAAGCAGTTCAATACATAGATGGAGAACTACATGATTAACAAGATAAAGGCGGATCTTTTCCACTGTGGCATTGTAATAAGGATGTCGAAATTTGGATAAGAGGGATGTTGCTAAAAGCTTGCGTTGTCGCTGCCCAATGCGTTAGGTTGTACGCGTATCGATTTTTTGATCGATAAATTTTCTCACTGTCCATTCTTTGAATGAATTTAGATGATGTCTGATGTCATTTATAATGATACTCTCACATCAAAACGGTGAAAAAGAGATAAAAGATGCGCGTGCTCTCTTCATCTCTCTTGATATTAGGTGTAGTAGGGTATTCTAAGCTATTCTGTGAATAATAGAAAAAAAAATAATAAAAAAATAATGATAGAATATTGAATAATAATGAATAGTAATGAAAAATAAGTAAAAAGTAATAATAAAATGATGAATAGTAGTGAAGTATTCTGAAAATATTCTCAATAACCAAACTAGTCCTAAAACTAAGCAATATTTTTTTAAAAAACTAGTCAGCTATCAAACATCTGCAAATATCTAATGCGACATGGCATTGTATGCACATTTTGGAGAAAGAGCAAAAAATGCAAAATGCATCACTCATGGGAACACTAATCCCTTATATTTGCAAGTCTTTTTTTATTATTGACAATATCAATTATACTACTAATATGGATGTCCATCACATCAGCTTAAATAAAAAAAAAATTATAAACTCATTTTTTTAATATAATTAATCTTACCGTAAGTGGTGTATTACACTAGCTTGTACACAACATAACTCCTCACACAATACTAACCTAAGCAAAATGATATTCTAATCACCATTCTTCTCAACATTTAATTAAATGATATCAAATAATTGTTTGATAAACATAAAAAAATTTCCAATCATTTAATATCGCCATATCGGGTAATGTTATTTCAATGTCTTTACAGTACATATCATCTATATTGCATAATTTAATTTGTAAAATTTAAAATTCAGTTTTTAAATTAAATTATGTCACATAAATAATGTATGATGTAGAGACTTTAGAATAGAATTGTTCATTAATAGTAGATCATGAGATTATAAAAAATAATATAAATAAAAAAGATTATGAACAGTTTTATTCATTGAATCGACAAAACATTTCAATTTCTCAGATTGTGTTACTTTTGATACTAAGGCTCTGTTTGGAGCTTGAATGAAGCCTTAGTTGAGCTCATTTAAGGATCCAAACGAAGCCTTAACTCAACCCAAAACATCTTTACACTGAGATCTACAATTTTTTTTAACTCAACACTTCTTTATATGGGAGACCCACAATCTTTTTCAAATTTCCATAAATATATCTAAACTCATATGAACATCAAAACACATTTAGGGAGATGTTTGGATTCGAAGATGAGTTGAAATGACTTGAGATGAGTTAAGATGGATTGTGAATAGTAATGAGATGAGTTGTGAATAATAGTGAGATTTGTAAGTTAAAGTTGCTGAATAGTAATGAATAGTAGTGAGATGAGTTGAGATGAGCTGAGATCTCTTTCGAATCCAAACGTCTCCTTAAACTCAGCTTAAGTTGGCTCCACAAAACTCACTCTAGCTACTATCTCAACACATTACTATTCATAAAAAAATTTAACCCATCTCAACTCAACCCAATATCTAAACGGGCCTAAAAGTCATCTTGCAATAATTTGGAACAAATTTCCTTTATTTTTTAGTTAAAATTAACGAGTTTTACAAGTAAAACTAATTAATATGAATATTCTGTAAGATTTTATTTAAGAGTATAACATTGAATAGAATAAATTATCACATCTACAAGGTATCTAAATAAAACCTACAATGGTGAAATTAAAATATATATATGATTAAGCATGTGGAATTAACTTGTATTAATGCATATTAGAGATTAGTCTTGCTTTTTAATTAATAATAACCTCGATAAACTTTTTATATAAGATGGAGAAAGATGCACACGATATGTGACTTCTACAATATTAAATATCGATGGTGGATAATATGGATATCTTTCTTAGATATTATGATATTTGCATGTTGTCTCTATCTTTTATTATTTTAAAAAAATTTGGAATGTAAAACTATAGAGAGTACACATAATTTATATAATAACACTGTTTATTAACAAGGTGATACCATTTGTTGAAAATAACTATTTGCTACATAATTCCAAGTAAAAACACAGAGAAACAAAGGTGAAAGCATGAACTTAACCTGTAAGAGATAATTGTTCTAACATACAGGTCCAAAGAGAGACTAAACTTCTTGACCCAAAATCTGACACAACTCGAAGAATAAAAACTAAGAGCATCCAAGACTCTCCTGCAAGGACTGAGAAGGGCCAAAAGTACTGAGATTGAAACAAAAATCATGGAAAATCAACTTGAGCTCATTCGAAGAAGTTCCAACCCCAGTTTTACTCTCTCTTCCTGTTCATCACATTGGTGGATCTAACTTACTAGTTACATCACCCCGACACTTCCAAACTCTTTAACAACAACCTATTAACTTAAAAACTAATTCTAGCATCAATGAAGCCCGTCCTAGAGAAGAACAAAGTAGAAATAAGCTACCAATGAAACAAACCCTTAGACAGATTATTTTATCAAAGAATCTCCCAAAGGACATAGTTTACCAAAACTTCCAACTTAGGGGTGCTACCTACAGCTTATGGGCCGGGAAAGCCCCCTTCCCACCCCCGTACAAGGGGGGGCGGGGGTATCCCATTTGGATGCTAGGGTGCACCCCCCCCCCACCCCCCAAAAAAAAAACCGACCTAGAACCTATTTCTGGGTCATTTTGTGCCAAAAAATTAACTAAAAAAATATGAATAATTTTTTTTTTACAATAATACAAATTATATACTATTAAGTTAGAACTAATAATCTTAACTAAGATATTACAATAATACAAATTAAGATAAAATTATTCCAAAAATACAAATTGATCATCAAAAAAATATTACAAGTTGTCACATAATTTAAATAAAAGATGAATAAACTATTAAGAGACAAATTGTAGCAACATTACAGTTAAGTAAATTAACACAAGAATATCATTTTAATCGGAGAACTGGTTTTGACTTTTTGATATTAGAATTTGGGTTGGCTATGGTAGTGAAAAAGTCAATGAGCTGTGTTGTGAGATTACAAACAAACTATAATTACAAACAAGAGAAAAAAAATGAAAAATACAGTACTACTTACGTTTTATTCTGATAATCCCACTTTCTTGTTTATAACATGACTCAAATTATAATAAAGTCGTACTATACTCATATAATAAATAAAGGAAAAGGGTCACATGATATTATTTTACGATTTAGTTTAGCTAAAGCAACCAATAAAATGAAAGCAAGGTAAATGCTAATAATAATAATAATAGGATTTTTACTCTTGTCGGATTCCCAATAGACCAATCATTTTTGTTTGAAACGAAATAGTATTGCAAAATATGATTCATGCATGAACCATGCCACATGATGTTACTTTCAATGAACATTACTGTAAAAAAGGGCTACGTTCTGGGAGAGCTTTTGGAAGCATTGGCAGGCGTTGGGTCGACAATTACAAGCTAGAAACAGTACTTTTTGGATTATTGTCCAGTATCCATTCCCCCTAATTCAAACCTATATATAATTGACACACAGAGATCATCACTCTCTCTCACGACCATGCAGCATTTTTCTTATAATTTGTGTTGCATGCATGGATGGACCAACTCTCAATACCTCACTCGCCTCTTTTCCTTTCGCTTTCTTTTCTTTTCTTTTGGGTTTCTTCGATTTGCAGTTTTAGCGCTCTCGATCCAGACTTAATTCACTATAACAAATTTAGAGCTCGTTTGTTTTCAGATATGAGATGAGATAAAATGAGATGATATGAGATGAGTTGAAATTAAAGTTAAAAAGTTGAAAAAAATATTGTTAGAATATATTTTTTAATATTATTTTTGTTTTGAGATTTGAAAAAGTTGAATTATTTATTTTATTTTGTGTGAGAATTTAAGAAACTTGTAATGATGAGGTAAAATGAGATGAGATGAGATGTTTCTTGAAAACAAACGAGACCTTAGTCTTTTCTCACGAACTTCTTTTCCACGGCACATCATCGTGGAAAATACAGGCCTGATCATACAAAGGATGTATGTGGAAAAAAAATCAAGCTATTCCAGCAACTCCGACGACCTGAGAGATTCTTTGATAAAAATGTCTTTTTGTGGCGCGATTTTTTGCCGCAGCAAAACATACGATTTAAAAAAATTAGACTTATATTTCTTCTCCTTTATCCCGATATCATTTTAAATTGAGTCAAGTGTTTTAAAATCTTTCAAATATTTTAAAAGTCTAAAATTATATAAATAGGATATTTTTAGTATTATTGGACTGTGATTAAAATTTTAAGTCAGCCTCTTTAATGTTTGGAGCCTCAAAACTGTTATAGTTTTACAAAATTAGTTTATTTAAATGATTTTATTTCTCTTGGAGATATTTACTATGCTTAATTATTTGTTTTATGTCAAAAACTCTATTTATTTTGATGAATTTATTTCTCTTAAAAATATTTATAAAAACTCATCATTTTATTTTATGATAAAAAATATTATTTATTTGAATCAAGAATATAGAGTTTGGTTTTAAAACTTAATGTACTTCCCTTTGTAATTATTTCTACTCTTCATTTTTTATTAATCTTTTATTTCAGTTGGATTTATTTCCAATTAGATTTAAGTTAAGAACCCTAAAATGTAGGGTTAGGATATGTTCCCCAAAACCCTAGCTCTCTCTCCTCTCTCTTTCCTCTTCCCCCCCCCTCCCTCGTCTCCCAATTTCCCTTCCCCTCTATGACTCTTGCTGCCGCTCGCAACCACTAGTCATGCCCCCCTCGCCAATGAGTTTCTCTCCCTCAAAAGTAAACTTATAAAAAGATATTATAAAAATAAATCTACAAAATACAAACTGACATGAATTCATATGACACGTTAGATTTTACTTTTTAATAAAAAATAGTTTTAAAATCTAATGTATGACATTAAGACACGTCACTTTATGAATTTATTTTTATAAAAAAATTTTATGACATAAACACTTCTCGTTAATTTTTGAGTGGGATTTTCTTTTTGAAATATATGATAGACTGCGTGATTAACACTTTTAAAAAAAAAATCATGACATTTTGCACTAAACTTTTGGGCGACAATTCTATTTCTTAAAAGGATAGTTTTAACTTTTGTGGAATATAATTATCCAATTTTTGCCAACGAATTTACATTAATTTGAGCTTATCTTTACTAGCCAAACACCTTAAGAAATCAACAACAAAATGCCAAAAAAACTTCTCATTGGCTAAACTATTTCTGTTACCCATTTTTGGATTTCAAGTCTTACCATGAATACTAAAATTCTATTATATACAAATTGGTATGTATATATACAATTTATTTTAAGATATTAGCTATAAAAAAAATTAAAAAATAAATATTTTTTTTATAGCTAAACATAAATATTTTTTAGGTTAGTTGATGTGATAGATTTTCATATAAAATTTTATTTAATGCGTAAAAAAAAAAAAGTAATCTTCATTGATTTCTCATTTAAAAGAAAAGGGACAAAAAATATCCATATATTTGGTAAGACGAAAAACGATGGGTGTTACTTGTGAAGCACCGACCGACGTCGTTTTAGAATATGTCACACCGACTCCAAAGAGACCGCGAAAAATCGAACACTCCGATTCCTAAAGCTATTCCCGCGAATCTTCAAAGAGTAGATGCCACGTTGGCGATCCGCGTGAGTGCCCTCTCAGCCAATGAACTTGTGCTCTCACCGCCTATATAAATCTAACCCCGTCTTCCACACGCTCCAAGTCTCACATCACACAGGGAAAATTTGGCGGAAGTGGTAGGTTTTGGGGGCTTTATTTGCAACACTTTTCGTCGATTCGTGAGATCCATTTGGAGTTCGATTATTCAGCGTAGAGATGAGTTCGACGGGCGGAGGTGGCTCGACCAAGGGTGGGAGGGGCAAGCCGAAGGCCTCGAAGTCGGTGTCTAGGTCGCAGAAGGCTGGACTTCAGTTCCCGGTTGGGAGAATCGCTAGATTTCTCAAGGCTGGCAAGTATGCTGAGCGTGTTGGTGCCGGAGCTCCCGTATACCTCTCGGCCGTGCTCGAATACCTCGCTGCTGAGGTCCGTTTCTTCTTTTTGGTTCTAATTTATTTTGGTTTTGATGGCTGGGCCAAAATATTCTCGTGTATGATTTTAGGGTTTGTTTGAGTTCTGATGTTTTACGTTTGGAATTGGTGTTTGGGATTTTAATTTAGTGATTTTTGTTGGGATTGGATTTTGAAATTAGATAATCAAATGGTTTTTGCTCTCCTTTGTGGACTTATCTTTGTTGGTCGATCTTCTTTTAAACTCAATTGGGTTATCACTTTTGATGTGAGTCTAATTATGGCGTTTGATGTATGTTCAGGTGTTGGAGCTTGCTGGTAACGCGGCGAGAGACAACAAGAAGAACAGAATTGTGCCGAGGCACATCCAACTTGCAGTGAGAAACGATGAGGAGCTGAGCAAGCTTTTGGGCTCTGTTACCATTGCCAATGGAGGTGTACTGCCTAATATCCACCAGACTCTTCTGCCCAAGAAGGTTGGGAAAGGGAAGGGTGAGATTGGATCTGCTTCTCAGGAGTTCTAGGTCTAGCTTAGTTGTTTCACATTGTGTAATGTATATCTGCATTGCAATTTCCTCCTTTTGTCATATGAATTTTGATGGTACCTTTTTGTCAATGAAAAGAATTTATCGACTTTTGCAACTGTTCAGACCGTGTCTGTATCTTCACCAATTCACAACCAAATATGATTATAGGTTGACACACTGGATACAAGTATCCATTTGAGAGATTGGTTTTTTGTAGTTGAGAGAGGTTTACTCAATGAAGTTCGTCGTCAGGCGATCTCGTGATTTTTGCTATGCGTTTTCCATCTTTTCCTGGATAGGGCTTTTGAGTTACTGTGCTATATGAGTATGGCGTGCGAGGAAGTTTTTTCCCATCTATCTCACTTGAGTTTCGCACTGGACCTTTGTGAATCCCAACCAATTTTGTACATAGTCAAGGCTCCACCTGAAACATAATGCGCAAAAAAAAAAACAGCGTTTAGTAACCTAGTAATTCATTGTAACATTATTAACAACACAATGAAATGATGTTAAAATCAGGCATGAAGTCTGTTGGAAGAAGAACAGCTCTATTCATCACACAGCTGCGTATTATTACTAGTGATCGGACATGACTTACAAAATAAGACCATTGATAAGTGAGTTGTTCATACTAGTAGTTATGGCCTTGTGGCTAACACTTGATTAATTTGACTGTGCCAGAAGTCTCAAATGGAAAACATAACTTGTTTTTGAAAAAGTAATGATATCCTTTGAGGAGGGGAAGTGAGTTATATTGGGTGCGATGGATGGATTTGGTCTTGTTTGAATTTAAAGATGAGTTGAGATGATTTTAAATGAGTAAAATAAAATATTATTATTATTTTAAAATTTGAATAAGTTGAATTGTTTATTATATTTTATATGAGAATTTAAAAAAATTATAATGATGAAATGATATGAATTAAGATGAGTTTTGAATCTAAACATACCGCTTTTGAGAGACTTCTCTCACAAGCATTTCATTTTTGAATATCAGGCCAGTAACAGTATTATCATTTGTTACATGGATCTGCCTTAGAATTTTCAAATTAAATAATCATTTAAAAATCTCATGAACAGACGTCATAAATAGATAATTGAAAAAATAATCCAAGAGTCGAAGTCATTGCTAAACTGTTGAGGAATAATCTTACATTATTTGTATATAAGGTTTTGAAATTGTTTATAAAGAATGAACAATCATTTCTTGTTGAATCGGTTTTATGAGATGAGTTAAGTTCATGAATTTTTTCATTGTACCAAAGCCTGCCACAAGACGAATGGGGATCTACATTATTTACCTCATGACAAGGATCAGAAAAAATACTGGCCTGTACGTGAATGAGGGTGTTGAAGAATAATTCTACATTTCCTGTAGATAAAGTCTTAGACATATTTATAAAGAATAAACAATTCTCTATTATGGAACCGGTTTTATGAGATGAATTAAGTTTATAAATTTCTTCATGATATTAGACCTGCCACAGGTGAATGAGAGTTCACACTACTTATCTCTTGACAAGGATTAGAAAAAATACTGGTCTGCACGTGAGAAAGAGTGTTGAGGAATAATATCATACTGTCTGTGGGCAAGGTTTTGAGCATGTTTATAAAAAATAAACAATTTTCTTTTGTGGAACCAATTTTATGAGATGAGTTAAGTTCTATTAATTTCTTCAAAAGCAACTCACAATATATTTAAAATTTGATATTTTGATGAGCTTCCATTTTTGACGTAAAGATAAAAATTCATATGAATATATTTTTTAAATTTTCTGGGTGGGATATTAACTGATATTTTCTTTTGTCGTTAAAAAAAAAAAAAAAGGAATCAGAGCATGGGGTCCGTTTCTTTAATTATAGAAAATAATCTTAATATTTTTATAAATACATTATTTTTCATATGAATAGATAGACCAATAATTCAATCCATTTCGTTTGTATTGGATTACGTTATATTTCTGGAATGAATTTGCTGAATCCATTGAATAGATCATTTGCTCTGTATACTTATTTTCTGGGTAAATTCCATTTTAGTCAAATGCTATTCACTGTATAATGGGATTCTTTATAAATATGAAGATATATATATATATATATATAATTAATTTATATTGTTTTTATTTCATGATGTAAATGATATATCCTTTTATTTTTTTTATGAGTGGTTGAGAACGACTACTGCAAACAATGTCTTAAACATGCTGGGTTATGTAATGAATTCACTTCTTTTGAGTTTTATTTGGATGGGAACTGTGGCCTATTATGCTGGTTTGTCATGTCGGCCGCAACTGAGACTCACAACATTCGGGATCATATGCTCGTCTGAGGTTGGTGTCTCGAGGCGACAGGCTTTGGAGCAACTGGATAAGAAGCTGGCCGAGGACGACGACAGGGCAGCACTCTCACTTGCTAAGGATTTGCAAGGCAAGCCTGGGGGGCTTCGATGCTTTGGGGGTGCTAGACAGGTCTGTGACAGTTAGTTCCTGGTTGTTGTTTTGGATGAATTTTTAGAAATTGCGGTGGCAAAGGAAATTTGTAAGTTTCTGCAACGTTAATGTGCTTAGCAGAATCATCTTGATGTAAAATAGAGGAAAATTGTCTTTGCAATCTTGGATGAGTCTAGCTGCAAATTGGCTAAGATGTAGTCTGGTTTATGATTCGGAAATAGAATTGTAATTCATTGTTATAGAGTTTTATGTATCTGCATATCGCTAGTAGATAGTTGTTCTCCCTGTGTACTTGTTCAAAGTTGATATAGATTGGTTCTTCATCATACAAGGGGGTCAATGATGCAGGTGCCCCAAAGACTTTATTCCTTGGATGAATTGAGGCTGAATGGAATCGAAGCATCGTCTCTTTTGTCACCGGTGGATGCAACACTTGGTTCAATAGAAAGAAACCTGCAACTTGCTGCTGCTCTGGGAGGGCTTGCTGCCTGGAATGTGCTTGGCTTTAGCCCACAACAAGTTCTATATTTTTCTCTGGGGCTGCTGTTTCTATGGACACTGGATTCAGTAATTCCGTTCTATCTCTCTCTCTCTCTCTCTCTCTCTCTCTCTCCCTCTACCCAAGACCCTTTTCTGAAACTATGTTCCAAGAACTTGTTTTATTCTGAAATTGTGTGTTTTTGGCTTAGTACCAATATGTTGTGTTATTCTTGGAGGCACTTAAAATTATTTCGTTGGCCGACTCACCCACTCACGTGTTGCTTAAATCACTAACAGTGGAGACAAGGTCGAATTGTCTTTACCATACTAATACTAGAATCTTACAATATTGGTTGTTTCTAGGTCTCTTTTGATGGAGGTGTTGGTAGCTTGGTTCTTGATACAATTGGGCACACATTTAGTCAGAAGTACCACAATAGGGTTGTTCAAGTAAGATACCTCTCTCATTGTGTGGCAGTGCATTGCATTTGCTCATTATGTTTTTATAGGAATAACTATCCAATAACACTATGCTGAGACCATTCTACATTTATTTGGTGATGACATTCATGCTATGTTCTCGTTTCAAAGGCCATATCATGTTCAGGGCTGCTTTGTTCTGTAAGATTATCGTGTTGTATGTTCATTACAGTATTACCTATCTTCTGATAAGTTTTATAACTGTTTGTCATGTCAATATGGACTTCATGTGCAGCATGAAGCTGGCCATTTCTTAATCGCTTACTTAGTAGGCATTCTTCCCAAAGGATACACACTAACTAGTTTGGAAGCTTTGAAGAAGGAAGGATCTCTAAATGTTCAAGCTGGGACTGCTTTTGTGGATTTTGAATTTGTTGAAGAAGTGAGTTTGTTTTCTTTAATCTGATTTTAATTATATAATTTCTTCTGTTCCTAGTCTATTTTCTGTCTCGCTGCTGTTTTGGGTTCTATTAAGTTAGATACTTATTTTATGGAAGGTCAGGTTTCATTTCAAGTTCCTTCTCAACAAAAGGCACTTGATGATGCCATGGCTCTGCTGCTTTTATCCAGAACTAATTGCTATGAATTGGATCTGACGTTGTAGCAGAGCTCAAAGCTCTTTTGGGTCTTGTCACAAGTCAACTTGAGGGAGTTATTGTCTATTGTCTTTGTTGTCACAGGTTAAACCTGTGGCAACTCTCAGCAGGTCGAGTCTTCTACTCAACTCATTAACTTTGTCGACACAAAGTTATATGATAACATCCAGTCTTTCCATTTTGGCAATTTGATATATAATTTATCATTCATGGGCGTTGATAAGATCTTGTAGCCATCGAGGTAATGGAATTGTGTCCCTTACCCAATTGGTATACCTAAAAGTAACAAGTATGTTGGATACTGTCACGGTATCATTGATCAAACAATAAATAATAGAACTTTACATACAGAGATTGTGGCATTTTTTCTAGAATAAATTCTTTGGGATTGGTCTGATCCATTGACTTAATGCATAGGACCTGGTGATGCTTAGATTTAATCAAGCATGGCTAAACAATAGCAGCTTAACCTTTGATAAGGGAAGTGGTCTATGTAAAAGTGGAATTCAAAAGGTTTCATTGGAGGGGGTTCGGTTAGTTCTAATGAGCAAGCTGAATGCTTCTATATACAAACTTATAACTTGATAGCCGCTATATTCTTAAAAAATATATAAAAAAGAAATCTTTATTACCAATATAAATAGTGTTTTGCCTTCTTGTTACTGAATGTTACCTCCCCTTCCATGTCATGCAGGTTAATGCAGGAAAAGTATCTGCTACAGTATGTCACAGCATTCTTAGAGCTTATATATATATATATATATATACATGCCTGTAACATATTTCATTTAATGTTACTCTTAAAAAATATTTAGTTTTTTTTTATTGAAAATAATGAGTTTTATCTCCCTGGAAACAAATCCTTTTGTTTTTCAGACACTGAACAGATTCTCATGTATAGCACTGGCGGGTGTGGCGGCTGAGTATCTTTTATATGGAATTGCTGAGGGAGGCCTTGCTGACATTAACAAAGTTTGTACTAGTTCTTACTTATTTGACATACTAAGCAAATTATACATATTATTAATTGAACTTGATCGTTAATGATTGAACAGTTGGACATGCTACTTAAAAGCTTGGCCTTCACACAGAAGAAAGCGGATTCCCAAGTCAGATGGTCTGTACTGAATACAGTCCTACTTTTGCGGCGCCATGAATTAGCACGAGCTAAGCTTGCAGAGGCCATGTCCATGGGAAAGTCTGTAGGAACTTGCATTGGCATTATAGAGGAGACCATAGACGATTCAGACATCCAGCTGCAACTGGGTTGAAGTGGAGGCTCAATCTAAATACTTGCATTGGCAATGGTCAAAATAATAATATAATATTATGTATTTTATAATAATATTTTATAATAAATTCTTTTTTATATTTTATAAATACACTCCATATATTAATTAATAATTTAATTAATTTTACTTAAAAATTATTGTTTTCCAATTATTTTTTATATTAACCTAATTATCCAACATAATATAACTTTGTTTACAAAATATATTTTCTGGAAAATCCGGACATAATATAGCCTTCTTTACTAATGAAAGTTTTAAAAAGAATTTAATAAAATCTTGCTGATTATTTATGAATAAAATATGAGTTTGATAGATGAATAATGACTCTACAACTTTAAAAATTCATTTAGAGTTACTGTAACTCAAAATCTAAGCTAAACGTTTTGAGCTAGTCCAATATAGCTCGTTTATACAAAATTTAACTATATTTTAAATTTCATGGATATTTAGCTAGTTTAATACTAGTGCTCTTATATATATATATATACATACCTCAAACTCACACACATCTGTCGTGGAATTTCTCGGCCGTTGTTGATCTTCAAGTACTTCTATATACCCACTACAAGAAATCAGATATTTTTCAGCGATTTTTAGATTGTTGCAAAAAAAATCGCCGCAAATAGTCATTTTTTGCAGCGATTATTAATTCGCCGCTGAATTCCAACTTAACTCATAAGACATTTTGAAGTGGAATTTATGGTTCATTTATTGCGGCGATTTTTTGAACTATTGTGGCGACTTTTTTCGTTGCAATATGTTTTTACTGTAGCTTCGGCCTCCCTGGCCGACTGCTTAGCCCACCATTTGATCATTAGAAAAGCTGCGCGCATCTCTTGTAAGTTGTTGATTTTTCCAAGGAACATGAGCATGGGGCATTAGTTTATTTAACTTTTTATTCTCTAGCTTTTCATGCACTCCTCATGTATTAATTGTAAAGTGATTTGTTTTGAGCATCTAATGACAAAGTAGTATTACAAGCATGTTTAAGTAGTGTCCCAAAACCATCATATATTAAAGGAAAATAGGTATTCAAATTTCAACTAGGCACTTTAACAAACTAGGATATTTAATTTGTAACATCCTAATTTGCTTTTCCCCAAAAACTTTAGGTTAGATTGATGATAAACTAGATTATCTCGTTTGTTTTTGCAGATGAGATAAGATGAGTTGAAATTAAAGTTAAAAATTGAATAAAATTTTTGAGGAAAAGCAAATTAGGATGTTATTTTTGTTTTAAAATTTGAAAAAGTTGAATTGTTTATATTATTTTGTATGAAAATTTGAAAAAATTGTAATGATGAGATGAGATAAGATGAATTGAGAGGAGTTGTAAAAACAAACGAGGCTTCTTACGTCTAAAATAATAAAAATGAATCTTAAATATTTGATTTGAGCTTAGCTCTATGAACTTTAGAATTCTTATAATCAAAAGAAAAAAGCCATGTGTACCATTAGATGTTATAAGAGAAAAACTTGGTGTACAAGCTCGCAGTCAATAATATTTGATACAATGAGTTTCTTTGGACATACCTCTTTTCGGGGCGAAATTATTACATTAATAAGGAAAATATGAATACATTTTCTAGGGGATGGGATATCCTATCAATCACCCTTAAAAAAATGACAAAACAATCAAATAAACACGACTCGAAAAATGGTATCAGATAATTAGTCTGGTCCCATAGTTGGCCATCATAAACACGTAAACAAAAGAACAAGAAAAATAATAAAAAGGAAATAAAAGTTAAAGAACTGTATGTATAGAAGGTAGGGGCGTGAAGGGTGGTGGTGTGGCGGTACATGATCAG
The DNA here is from genome assembly GCF_001411555.2 of Juglans regia. NCBI lineage: Eukaryota > Viridiplantae > Streptophyta > Magnoliopsida > Fagales > Juglandaceae > Juglans > Juglans regia. The sequence continues at coordinate 30,350,918 of NC_049908.1, forward strand.
GACCATATGCACTGTCGACGATGTGGCACGTATGGCACATGCACTGATCAAAACGTACGGTAGAAGAGTGAGTCGTAAACTCAATGAGGAGACAGTTGGCCTGGTGGTGCATGCATGGCTGCAATTGGAGAAAATAAGGATAAAAATGCTAGTAAGCCAACCAGCGGCCAACTAGGAGAGAGTGGCTTTAAAAAAAGGGCCAAAATCATTACCATATGGGCGGCATGTGGTTGCTGCAAATGGCTTTTGACAACCATGCACGCACAGGCGGCAGACTTCTTTTGGATGGTGGAATAGGTCGATGATCAAGAACTGACGCTTCCATTGGTGGTGTGCAAGTGAGATTGTTGAATGGATGAAATACAACGTATCTGGCTTTCAATGGCTCGCGCGGATTAAAAAAGAACTTGGATCAAAAGAAGAGACAAGCGTCAGTGGGAGAGGGAAAGGCTCTCGTTTGGGGTTTCTTTCGAGGGGGAGAGAGGGACGTCGAACAATCTGATATACCCTTCTATTTCTTGGCATTAAAACTGTAACTCCTTGCCCACACCCACGAAGGAAAAAGGAAACACCTACTTTCAGGCCTGGGTCAATCTATCAGTGGGACAGACTTCAGAAAAGCTTGGCAGTTGCGCCTGTTGATCAGCGGTATCACACCTTATTTGACCCTATCCAAACGCTTGGGCATATACTTAAGTACCAGACGCTTGGGCTTCATGGAGAGGGCGTGGCTTGATATCTCTGCACCGCATGTAAGTCAAGAACTGTCCTGGTAGCTCTTCCAAAAGAGCCTGGACCACAGAAATCTGCCCACCTGCACATACCACAACTATGTTATAGTTGAAGTAAAATGGAGTTCAAGCAAAAACAGAACAGCTGCAACAAGATAAAAGTAAAAGGAAACTGCTCATGCCAGTTGATACAAAAGTCAATAGGCCCAAACAGATGATACAAACGTCAACGGACAAATGAAGTAGAACTGACTTTTGGGTTGTAGCCAAGCTGTTTGGTGTTGGTCGGTCAATGTTTAACCCATAAAGAGTTGAAATTAAAAAAAAAAAAAAAAAAAGGCAAAATAAAGGACCAAGACAGTGGTGGCAACAGCAGTTCATGCAACATCTCCGTCAAATACAATTTCGGTGTTCAAACCCACCCTTTAATCCTTTCTTCACTCCATCAATGAATAATTATCTAACTAGGCATTGCAATCAACGATGTGGTTTTGTTGCTTTCTCTCTCCCCACAAAAAAGCTCTAAACTCTCTAAAAAGCAGAGAACGAAGTCCGTCCCAGCTTCTCCGTCCCCTTTCCCTCCTTCCTTTCTCTTCTCCCTAATCTAGATCTTCTCATTCCATTTTTCCATTGTTTTAAAAATATCCCCCCTTATCTTCTTCCTCCTTTTGTCTCTAGTTTAAGTCTTGGAGGTTAGTTCTACTGCTGTCCGACCGGTTCCAACCACCACAAGCCCACAATATACAGAATCGATTCCCACCATTTGATCACCCACAGCCACCCCTCAGGTACCAAACAACCACACATACTGCCCCTCGCCAACAAAGACAGGCATCGGCCACCTGCTCTCTTTTTGGCAGTTAACTCTCCTTTACTTGCACCTCAAGTCCCTAAAGTGTTTTCCAGTCCTTCCATTTTGTTTTTACTTCGTTTTCACCTCCATTTTTGGCACCCTGGCACCCTTTTGCTGGAAGTATTTACTCTCAATTCGTTTTTGTCAATCCACTTATGACCACCACGTGCCTTATCTTTGATTTGGCTGCTTGCCGATCTACCATCCACGACCACAAGATCATTATTCTGATTGGTGCATGAGGCCCATGCGTCACCCTCCTCAACAGTTTACTTCCTTTTTCGGAAAACAAACGGTCTTTTTTGCTGGAAGCAAACATTCGTTCTTGCTTATTATTCTGAGAATAGGGAAGATGTGAGCATGGGGACTCTCCCAACACTCCAAAGCAGGTAATTATGTGCATCATTACCACCATGGCTCTCAGTCACAAGGTCACAATCTCTTAGTTGAATTGCACCAAGAACGACCTTTTATTACGGTTCCCCCTCCTCAGTTTGGTAAAGAAACAGGCATCTGGACCCAATTTTTAGCTCCATACGTGCACACACCATTATGTACTTACCATGAACATCTCGCATTGGAACAAACTGTACAATGTCACGTGTAGCAACACGATCTGTAGAGCTCTCTAATCGTTGTCCTTTATCAGCATCAAGGACCTGCCACAAAAACTAAGTTAGATGACAGATTAATACATGAGGGGAAGTTCAAGTTCTAGAAAAACAATGCCATACCTCCATTTGTCCAAAATCTGCACTTCCCACTCCCACTATAAGAATTGATAGTGGAAGATCAGATGCCTTCACCAAAGCGTCTTTCGTTTCTTGAAGGTCTGTAAGGACTCCATCCTAGAAAAGGGGGCAATTTATTTGATTACCAAGCGAAGGATTAAGGTGGAAAGAGACATCAAAATGAAGTTAACTATTCTATTTACCGTAATAATGAGCAAAACGAAGTACTTTTTGCTGTTGTATGAAACGGATTGGCTTGCAATTTGAGCAGCTGTTTTAATCACTTGGCCAAACAACGTTGGTCCAGCCAGAGTAACATTATGTAGAGCACTTGCATAAGCAGACATGATGCCTTCAACTCCTTCAACCTATTGAAAATCAGAAGCTAAATGCATTACTTAAGGAGTATGAACATGTAGTTTTCATAAGGATGATACGTATGCTATGCAACAATGACAAATCACTTGATTTCAATGTGAGTCTGGTAACGGTATCACTTTCATTATCTTAACAATTTCACAAGAAAAAAGCACCATCGAGTGTAACACATAATATTATCAAGAGTATTGGGTTATAACTCGATCCATTTGATTTTCATCATTTTCATTTACTTAAAAGTTTTTAGAAGGACTATAAAGATTTTCTAGAACCTATTAATTGCATATCTAAAATTATTGTATATAACAGTTTTGCATGTGTTGTGGTTATCTATACTTGGTGTTTTTTCAACTAATGCTTTTACCAACTTCTTACTTGGTTGACGCTGACTATGACACTCAATTCAAGACCAACATAACTAAAAGTGGTAGAGGAAGAAAAAAATCAAATAAAGCAAAAAAATCAATATAAAATTTTAAGAACAAACAGTGATGAGATACACAGGTTGAAACCAAAATAAAAAATAAAAATCAGGGATTAACTACATTATTGCAGGAGGGTAAACAAGATGGCGATAGTTCTCTGGAAAGGCCAGTACATCAAACCAAAATGTTGCATCAGAGACGAAGCAGCAAAGCAATAATTATAAAATGGGCTCCTCTCACCTCAAAGCTACCTGCACTTCCATTCAGGTTGAAGCAATGTGAGATGGTTCCATCAAATGTTTTTCCACCAAAGCCCCATGCAGGAAAGCGCCTATCAGAATCATAAAACTGAATGACCTCCCCAACCTCCATTATAGCCTGAAAAGAATTCAGTTATCAAGCAGATAACAACTTCGCCCATCAACAATAATTTCTTTAAATGCATGCTAACAGAAGGCCCCCTTAACAAACCAGAATAAATAAACTTGTTTTTCTCAAAAGCTCAAGAAAGCAAATTGGATATTGAAAACGAGCCCCTTGATCAAATTGAGTTATAACAGAAATAAAAGAAAGCAATTTAGAAACATGTCTATGGACCAAACTTTATAACAAAAGATATATATGAACCAAATCAAGATAACAGCAAGTTTCCCAGGTCAGTGTTATATGTCGGGAGGTAATTTTGAGCGTCAATATCATAATGAAAATACAATTCATGAACTCATATAGGGTAACTCGATATGGAGGAGAGGAAGGACATGACAATCTATCCAAAAACCATTGGCAACAATCTTGTATCTTCTGTTCCAAAGAATACACCTATACTACTTTTGGAGTCAAAATAATACCCTATTGAAAGCACCAGAGGATGCACAGACTCACCTTCTGATAAGAATTCAACTGGCCGGAAGGATCAATGTAGTGTAAAGAATCTGGGTTCCGAGGATTTCCATTTGAGGCTGGACAAATTAAAATTGAATTTTCAAAGTATGAATAAGAGTCTTATTCGGGTGAAACATTTACAACCAGAAAAAAGAGAAAAAAAAAATCAATCATCACGCGTATACTAAATAGTCCTCAAGAAATTACTTACCTGTAAAGTCAACCGCAACCATAAAGTTGAGCTCAAATCCACAAGAAACATAATCAAGAAAGCTGTATTGTTCCTTCTCACAAAATTGATCCACAAACAGCTCTCCCTTCAAAACCTATATTGATGAATCATTGAACAAATGCATATTCAAATAAAAATAATAAACTGAAATATTTTAAGAAATTCTACCGCAAGTATGAATAAGTACCTTCTTGTGACCATGATGAGATGTTATTGTAAGATTTGCACCACTTCTACCTTCATGAAGTTTTTCCAGGTCGGCCACTGACTTCTGAAGTTTACTGATGAGGTAAATTTAAGAACAGTATCTTCTTTAGAGCCAGAGACTAAACTCGGATAACAAGGGAAAACAAGCAAAAAGGAATCCGCAGACTAACTAAATTCCCACTTACCCAATAAGCGAATGTTTGCCACTGCTGTTGAAATCAAAGCACTCGATAATCAATGGGTTATCCTGCAACAAGTCAAATTTCATGCACCACATGCATCTTCTTAGTCATCCAAACAGCAGAATATCCTATAATATATGTGACCAAATCTTAAGGTGACAAGTTTACCTTACTTCCAAACTGCTGCATACTCAGGCATAGGGGTTTCCATGTTGGATTTAAATTGTCGTTCACCACTTCAGTCTTGCATATTGGAATTGAGCCTCCACTCTCAACAATTCTAGATATTCTTAGAAAAGGGTTCTACAATAAAGTGATGAATTTTGAGGATAAAATAAACAACGAATATACATGCATACGTAACATAAAGCTTGAAGGTATCTGCTTTGCAAATACATACACTTTTAGAAAATATGTCCTTGTTATCCAAGTAAGAACAATGGAGTATCATCTCAACAACCCTCCTTGAAGCAACTGTTTCCTCTGCATGGATGGTGAGTACCCCTAAGTTCCTCAAAGCCACATGCCCAATCTTACTATGAAGATTAAGGGTTAAACTCCGATTTTGTTTGGTAAGTACCTGCCATGGAAGAGGGGGGAAGGATTTGATGTTCAGTAAGATTAAAAATGGCTGCAATTGCAACATTCTTTTCAACTGCATCGATGATAACCTAATATCTTAATATATCACTAAATTAGGGAAGTAGCTCTCACAGTAGTCTTTCAATACAAAAATTCTGAAAATTGATATAATTTTATACTCAATTTGCACCAGCTTAGTGAATAAGCATATGCATTCTCAACGAGCCTGATTGATCCCAAGGCAGCATACCTCTGATAGAACACACGTGGCCTCTCCAAGAAAATCTTGATCCTCCAATTTCAGCGTCTGAAACACAACAGAAAAATGGTTCATACAGATTTTCGAAAAATTATAGATCATACAGTAATAGTTTTGCATTATTCATTAATCACAATTGAAGTAGTTGACCCCCCCTCCACACACATAGATGTACAAAATATGTGACCAAATTGAGTAAGCAAACTGCTGCACACCATTCAGTGAGTACTTTCCCACGTCGGTCTTACAAGTTATACAGCTACACGATGTATCTATTGTCCAAATAACTTACGCTGACATAATAGTTGGCATCTAATAGTCATTAGTTATTGTTCTCGAATTAGTATTTTTGACAATTCAATGTGTTTAACCATGTATCAACAAAAATCTACCGAACAGGCTAGTCATCTAACCAACACATATTTTCTCAGAAAAACCAGTACCCAGCTCTTAGTCCCCGGTGTAAAAGAGTTTAACTAGCAAATTGCAGTATTCAGCACTTAAAAGGTATTGGAAGAGATACTACAGAAATGCTTAGCATGTACACTTTTTCTTGTATATTATTGGTACAAATTATAATTGGAAAAACATAACCTACAAAGATTATATCATTAGATACTTGAGGGCAGAAACTATAATGTACCTTCACAGGTATATTGTGATATTTGGTATCAACATCATACACATGAAATCTGGTGCGAAAATAAAGAAGGGAAATGTGAGTGAGTCAAAAGCAGTCAAATCAAAACAGGAGTTCCTGTAAAAAAAAAAGAAAAAAAAAGAACTATATCTACAAAACTATAAGCACTTAAAATGAATTTGTACAGCTTACACCAATGGCTGTACAATCTCGAACTGGAATGCAACTGTAACTTTTTCTATCCATGTGGGATTCAAACTATTCAGTATAACCTCAGTGCGGCCTAACTCCTCTAGTTTTCCATCTATTTTCTTCACATATACCACTGCCATGGGATCACTCTGAACAGAACAATATCTATGTTAGCTCAAACAACAGTAAGACAATCCTGATCAAAACATGAATGCATCTCATATGAGCACATAAACAAACTACTGTGTATTGAAAAACTCAAACCTTGAAAGCTATAAACACCTTTTTCCAGAAAGGGTCAACATGAAGTATTAGTTCAGCTCGCTACATGTGTAAATAATACTTATGGTAGATGTAAACCGAATACTACCAGGATAGGAATCCCACGAAAACTACTCTAAACTTGAGAAGAAAGAAAAACACCAGAAACTTGGGGTGTTAGCTCAGTTTCTAGCAATTTTGAGCAAACAAAGATGGTGTCCAGGATTTAGTCATCCAAAGGTTAAGCTGAAGAGATACAGAAGAAGCAAGAAACACTCCAAATTTGGAATCCATTTCTTGTTTGAGAAAGTCCTAATGGAAGACATATATCCTCCTAATCATTAAACACAAGATACCAATACTGTAGTTTTCTTTCCTCTAGGTCATAATATATCATTAAGAACACCAAAAACAGAACAAACAAAATTATATCACTAAGCACTGTAGTTTTCTTACCCAGGTTTTTCATCAGTGTATAATAATTACCCAAACTAATTAAGACAGTCATCGATCCACAAACATAGTAATCCAGCTCATTACAAGAGTATGACTACAAATATCTTATGTAAACAAAATACTGTCAAAATAGTAACTTTAACTTTTTTTTATAGGTAAATAGACATAGCCCAAGTACACAGAACGTATAAAAATAGTAGCTTAACATAACATAAAGTAATGATCATCTCACGTGCCCTTTGAAACCCTGACAAACCACCTTCTCATGCAATCTCCCCTCTGTTTTGGTTGTATCTTGAAGTGAAACTCACACAGTAAAATGTACTTCAACATAATGAACCAAAATTGTGATAGTTTTCTCAAAATTTAGAACTGATTAATTCATAGAATTATGTTAACTCAAGAAATATTATACCACAGTCTTGAATTAATACAAATGTGAAGTGTGGTTTGGATCATAATTTCAAGTCCGTGCTAAGCATAGAAAATATATAGGTGATGAAGGTGGACAATAGAGCTCCTAAACAAAAGATTTGGCAAAGGAAAGATGCTAGTATAAACCCTCATAAACATCACTACCAAACATATGGTTATTTTTAGAGAGGAATACCTTTGAAATGATGTCACGATCTCGCAAGTTAAATGCTGATAGGGATAACTGCAGCACAGATTAAAATATACATGAATACATTTTGAAAAAGCAAAAAAAATAAGTTAACAGTACAGAAATAAATAAAAAGACAAACTAAAAACAAAAGAGCCACGCATGCAGATAGAATAACAATTCCAGATGTCGAAATCTCCTATAATACAGTTAATTGATCCCCTCCCATGTAAAGTTTTTGTCAGGCAATATACTGCTTTGGAGCTTGCCATTATTCCACCCATTTCTTTCTAGTAAGGGGCAACAGAAATGCACAATTTCCATCTGTTGGAGATGAAAGAAATGGCAGGTAACACTTTTCAAGAATATAGGTGGCACTTCAACCTTTGGCACTTAAAAATGAGAATATTCAACTCCTGCACAATACTAAAAGGCAGCATGTTGCTTCATACAACCTCATCAGTCTCCAATTTACTAATATTCCGTTAACATATTTAGCTTGACTAAAAAGTTTGACTGCAGTCTTAAATTTAAGAAGTTGGTTACTATGTGGGGTATCAATTTAGTCAATTGACACTTTTGGCCCGTTTGTTGCTTGGTTTATAGTGTTTAAGAAGTATTGAGTTTCAAAACCTTAAATCTCATGACTTTTAACTGTTATTTCCGAAAAAATGAGGGAAGCGAAACAGGGAACGGAACAATAGGTGGTCTATGTCAGTAAGAAAAGTAAAACGAAAGCATCTAGTGGTCCTGATACGAGTAATAACGAAATACATTTTTCTATTGAAAAAACAGAATTTGGAATCAATGGCCTCGTCTGACACTCCAAAGTTGAATTGACATCCACAAAATGGAAATCTTACCAAAGTTTACACTTAAGAGGAGAATTTTGCAGTGCAACTTAGGAACTGAGGTGGGCTCATAAATGGATCCATGGTAGCAACTAAACCATACAAAGAACAAGCAGGTATGGCCATAGTTTTGAATCAAGTACAATGTATGGGGAAGATATCCATCCTTTCACAGTAAAAGCAAAACATCATCGTTTATCTAAGCCCGAAAACACATGGAACCCCGACCATGCTATCCATTCTCGATTCTGAGAAACTAGTAATAAGCCAAACATTTAAATGACAGACTATCAAAGTCAACATTGCGCTGCATGCCCCGCTTGCTTCATTTATCAAGCGAAACTCATAGCTTGAAAAGCATTAAGGAGGTAACATTTTAGCACCTTTGAAATACAGACAAACCGATCCTCTACCATGCAATGAAAACGACTTCTTTGATAATTTTACACATATATGTATTGAAAACATAACAATAACTGAATAACACTAACACGAATACAGAATATTTATTATTTTATTATCTACTCTTTCTGGATAACATTTTTTTAATCAAGTTTCTGAATAAGAATAGTATTACAGGGAAAACTTTAATGGAGAAGAAAAAAGTAACCACAATTTTAAAAAAATAATAATAATCGTATTCATATTATTCTTGTTCTCATTGTATTTTACGGGCAATGCCCAACATAATAATCATAATAGTAAGAACCTAAGCCAATCTGGGATAGAAAATAAATACTGATACGAATTTCAGCCAACGTGGGGATAAACAGAGTCTGAGCCACCGTGGGGTAGATCATAGAGAGCAGCACAGCTCATATAAATTTATATTAAAACTTGAAATAATATTAGTAAAAATTGAACATTTTTCTTTGTACAAATTATATATACAGGCGTTAGAATGGCTGTCACTACCTCGACTTGGGTGAAGAGTTGCTGGAGCCCTCGAGACCTGTAGAAGAACTCAACGGCGTCGTTGTGTCCTCGATTGTTGTTGTTGGTAGCTGTGGTTCTCTGTTGGACCCCACCCACAGCTTGCTTTCCTCCTTGCACATCCGAAAAGCAGTTCCCCATCTCTCCCTCTCTCAACCCCAATTTTTTTTTTCTTTTCTCTATTTAAAACCCTGGATAAATTATTTACTTATCCTCTAAAAAAATTTCAGAGCTCTTCAAACTCAACCTGTCCTTTGTATCAAAACATACAAAAAGGAAGATTTTTTACGTGTTTGGTCACAACCTATTTCGCAGAAAACGTGTGTTGAGGATTGTGATTGCGGAGGATTGTCTATCTCCGCTCTGCTCTGCTCTATATATTAATGGAGAAAAGCTGTTTTCCTACGAAGACGATGAAATGTTTCCTTCCTTCCTTCCTTCTTTCCTTCCTTCCTTCTGTGCAAGAACCTAGTACCTACGAAATCGTAGCATCTTTACGATGTAGCAGTGCTTTCTTGACGAACACAACGGTTGTTTTCTTTTCGTAGGAATCAACGAACGCGTGATTTCCTTTTCCCTTTGAGCAATCTCACGTTAAAACCAACAGAGAGGAAAGCTAAAAGGGGCATTGACGAACCCGGAAGATGGTTTTCTAATACAAAGAAATTAATTGTTTATTTCTAAAATCAATTTTCATTTTCTTCTTTGACCTTTAGTTTGTTGAAAATAAAGGTTGAAAACTTTGCAAGTAACGTCCAGAGTTTCTCGATAAACACTGGAAATAGTTTAATGAAAGGAAATAAATAAGAAGCGTTTGGATCGAGACAAGAGGAATTGAAATTAAAATAAAATATTTTTAAAATATTAGTTTTAAAATTATTTATATTTTAAAAAGCTAAGTTACAACTATTATACCTTTTTATGCAACTATTATATAAAAATTCATTCATTTTTGTTTTGATTTTAATGTGTTTGAATTTAAAAAATATTATTTTATTAAAAATTATAAATTAGTTACACGTTTATCATTTCTCTCTCTCTATCAGGCGTCATTTGTTTTTAAAATCAACTTATCTGATCTAATAATTACAATTTTATCAAATTTTAATATAAAATAAAATAAATAATTTAATTTTTTTAAATCTTAAAATAAAAATAATATTAAAAGTATATATTTTAATAATTTTTTATTTAATTTTTTAATTTTAATCTCAACTAATCTCATCTTATTTCTTTTTATCTATAAAAATAGAAAAATGATAAACTTACAACATTTTATATAACAATGTTTAAAAGGAGGGGTATTTTTGTAAAATACTTTATAAAACTAATATCATTTTATCAAAATACTCTTATTTTATAACATGTGTTGTGTAAAATATTGTGTATTTATCATTATTCGTAAAAATAAACGAGATCTTTATAAATAACAATCACATCAATCAACAAATTGTATTTCCAGACTTATATGTCACTAATCAAAAGTCAAAAACAAAAGTCCAATTAATATTTATTACGTTGCTGAATCACCATTCATACGAAACTTCTTGAGTTTTTTTTTTTTTTTCTTAAATAAAAGCTTGCAGTACGCTTTCAATTTATTATATCCGGAAAAGAAATGATATTTGTAATCGTGAATATGCAATCGTCGTATAATCATTTTAAAAAAAATAAATAAATATAAAATTCACATAAAAAAAATTAATTTTTTAATAGTAAACCCTACTCTTTTTTAAAGTAAATATACGACATTTACGTATTACACGATTGTATGTAGCATTACTCATAATGTAATTGAATCATATTAGGTGTTGAACGATTGTGTGTAATTCCTTCTTTGAATCAACATTGCTTCTCATTATCAAAGAAAATAACCAATGGATGCGCGTGTTTATTTCCCTTCTGGAAACGTATACTTGAAAAAAAAAAAAAACAACAAATTGCTATAATTTAATCGGAAAACTCGACCGGACTGGCTTGAACTGATGGAACCAATCCGGTTTTAGACCGGTCCAGTCCGAAACAGATTTTCATAAATCCAAAATCAGTTAGTACTGGTCCGATTCCGATTCTATACTTTTTAGGATCGGACAAGTACATTACATTATATATTTTAAATTAATTTTTTAATGTTATGTATAATATTTTTTATATTAGATAAAATTTATATATAATATATATAATAATATAAATTATAATTATATATAAAATAATGTTATTATTATTTATAACATAAAATTTTAATTTTAAACATAAAATTTATTTGATCATAAGCTTTAGATATAAAATATATATATTAATAACATTTTATGACCTAATAAATTCTCGACATATTCTTTTTAATAAATACATAATATATTAGTAATACTAATATATATTAGTATATTAATTACATTTCATATTTAATTAATTAGTTAGCATTAGTATACTAATATATATTAGAATTTTAATTATATTTTATTCCTTAATACTAATACTATTAAAACCAGACTAGAATCGATAAAATCGGAGGTACTAGTTTAAGAGGATAATCGATGCGTAATCGGTTTTCAAAAATATAAAATCGATACATAATGATTCGGTCATAAATTTTATCCAAAACTAAACTAGACTTATCGATCACACTTAACAACAACCAACAAGACTCTCATCCTCTCTAATCTCAATGTACCTTCCAAGTCATTAACGTAATGGTCCTTTCATCTTTAATTCGGTGTGACAAATGAATAGAATAGACATTTGAAGAAGGGTTGAATCTTCTTATTTTGAATCTGAATTCTTTCTTTCTTCCCTCCTTCCATAGAATATCCAATTGGTTGCGCAAGACGGCTTTACTTCCGAGCAAATGTATATGACGAAGTTAAGAGCACTCGCAAACCAATTTGCACATAAATTCAAGGTTTCTACCTCGCAATTCAGGAGTATATCATGTCAAACAATGTGCAGTTGGTAGCCCAAGAACATTGACCATTAAGGAGTAAGCCGAACACTTCCAACGCCAATCTACCAAGTTTGATAGTCCCACATTTTTTATCTGTTTCGAAACTAATCGCAATTGACAAATAGAGTTCAAGATGAAAAAAAAAAAAAAAAGAGTTACTGTTATCACAAAAAAGAAAAGAAAAGAAAAATAAATCAATAAAGACCACTTCTGACTCTCTAACAAGATTAGGACAGTAATTGAGTTGAGCCGAGCCGATCTTTGGCTTGTCAAACTTGGCTCTATTCAAAATACTCGAGCTTGAGATTTTTTTTTATTCTTCATTCGAGCTCGGCTCAATAAGCTAAACGCTCAACTCGAGCTCGAGCTCGTCCCACAAATGAGTTCGAGTCGAGCCGAGCTGAGCTGAGCTCGACTATGTATTTTTTTTTAATAAAATTTAATAATTAATAAAATAAATAAATAAATAAATCTAATATTGAATTTATATAACTAACAAGTAGAACCTCTAATGAATTATAAAATCTTAAAAAATTTATAAATAATTAATATTTAACTAGTTGATATTTATCCAAAATAACGATATATTATATACTTCCATATTATTAATACATAAAGAAAAGACAAGATTGAAGCTATCTCAGATTCTCAAACCCCGACAATGGAACAACAAAAATAATTTCCAATTAATTGAAAGAATTACCAAATTAATTCTTACACTCAGTTCCGTACAAATTTGGAGCCAAATCTGTTCCCTCGTACATACAATATGCAACTGAAGAATGCTCATGTGCTGCACATCAGGTGCCAATAAACAGAAGTCCAAATACAAGTGGATACATGTGTTCATTCAGTCAGCGGTGTAGGAATTATAGACTAGCAAAAGAGTACCGAGACGAAACTGGCACAGGCACCGCTTCAAGCTGGGTAGCCTGATAATGATCTATCTTGTCTTTGTGCAGTAAAGCATCAGTAGCATATGTGGAGTATAAACTACCCACTCGATCAGTTTCTGTCCTGCGTAAATTGGCACTCTCAATTGGGTGCGTTCCACCAATAGGATAAGAACCTGATGAAGCACCATAATGATAACCATGGTATGGATCCTTTGTATACAGGCCTGAAGCAGTAGCTGATGTTGCAGTTGCAAAAGGTACAGTGGATTGTGTTTCACATCTAGCACCAAGACCATAAGATGGTACACTCTCTCATTCAAGTAGAGAGAATCAGCATGAACGGTCTCTCTCTGTGTGGAGACAGCATTTATATGTAAATGGTTAGGCTGTCTTAGAAGGTGCTCTCCCTGAGGACCATAAGCTCGATAGTCCTTTCCAGCCGGCTAAAAGTCCCGAGGAGTCTCCTCTCTTGGTATAGTTGCCATGTCTCTGTATACAAGACGCTGATGATACCTTCATAAGATGGCAACTGAAATCTACTAGAATCACCATCCGTATAAGGATCCCTAGCAAGTGTTTCCTTGTGATAACGGGGCCACACTTCTCTTACTATTTCATGAACTTTACTGTCACCAACTCTAGCAAATTGAGGAGAGCAGACAGGCAACACAGTTGAATGAACTTCAGCCGGTCGAAAAAGCTTTACAAGATTCCTAGCCTGGAGGGAAAAATTAGAAAAATTCTGAATGCTAATATTTCAAAAGAAACAATGACCCCAAACTACCGGAGAGAAAAAAAGTGAATCTTACTTGCTTAACAGTAAGTTCTGTTTTGAATTTGTGCTTTTCATTATAATTTTCCTTGGTTGCCTTCTTAAAAACATCCTCAAGTAGTGGAAGAGAATCTTTCTCAATAGTGAACCGCACCTGAAAATTGATAACTCATCAGTATCCAGATCTGCCAAGATAGATGAATAAAATTACAATAATTAGATACAAAACTCACGCTCCAAGAAAATCTGACATGAAGAGGGAATGCCCCACCGAAAGCTCTTGGCTCAAGTTTCATGCCACCAGAAGAGGCCACCTTATAAATCCCATAAAGAAGCTTCAAATCAAAATCATAGAGAAAAAGTTTAATCCCAGGTTTGATACCCATCACGACATCCTTTTTACTAGTGGTAACACCCATTACACGATAGCGAAAACAATCTGGCTTGGTCTTTGCATTGCACATGAATATCAAACTGCCAAGTTTTTCTTTATTCTTCTCATCATGTTGGCTCTTCTAAGCACCATCATGTTTTTCTTTGTTCTTTTGACTCTCAGTACCACCGTCTGACATACGATGCCTTCCTTCGTTTCTCTCTTTTTGTTTGTGCTTTTCCAACTCAATGATCTTCTTCTCTTGGTTATTTTCAGGCTGATGGCTTTCTCCTTATGCTCTTCATCATTGACATTCTTTTCATTGCCTTCTTCTCTAGAATTCAGCTTTTTAACCTCTCCTCCACCATTGTTGCTTTCTATGTTACTTCAATACACGCTTATTATTCTTTTATTTGTTTCCACTGAGCCATTGGACCACCTTTATCTTTTCTGGAGTTTAAAAATTTACTACCAAGAGGTTTCTTTGCTATTTTTGATTCAGCCTTTAATGATTTCGGGATTTTCTTTTTTGACGACTCTGGTCCAGTAGATACCTCTGTTTCCTTCTTTTTATAATCTGGTTCATAGGTGCCTCGACAGGAGAGTCTGATTCGTTTTTGTTATCTTCTTCTTCCTTCATGTTGGATTCTGGTTCAGTAGGAGTCTCTGCAGGAGTCTCTGCTTCCTCCTTTTTTTCCTGTTCCATATTCCACGAACCAAGAGGCTGCCTGATCAAGATGTTTCCCAGCAAGCACGTTGCCAATAAAAAGCTTTTTCTTTGTTTTCGGTTAACCAGAAGCAAACCGGATTAAACAATTAGGATAGGATGAAACAACAACAAGAAGAAAATGAAAATAAGAAAGTCATAAGCGTTTAGTCGACTGGTCATTGTTATCAAGGCTCCATGGACTTGCATCTAATTCTTCAGACATTCTGATTCAATTAAATTGGTAAAAAGTAAAAGTTCAAAAACTAGAAAAAAACAAGAATGCCTTATGTATTAGTGTAGAGGGGAGAGAGAGAGAGAGAGAGAGAGAGAGGGGGGGGGGGGGGAGGAAGAGATCCAGGGGGGAGGGAGGAAGAGATCCCTAGAAGCACCAATTTATGTGCAAGCTCGAAAAATTATCAGCCACGTCAATCAAAATAAGGTCAACACAATAAAAAAAATTAAGTTAGCATCTTTACATACTAGCTTCCTCTCATCTGTGAAGGCTTGTGTTCTACAAATTTATTTATATCAAGAAAAGGGTAAATCAAACTACGTCCATCCACATCAATTGTTATCTAAAACATAATTGTCAGTTGTCATCTTCGTTGTCTCCTCCCACAATCGGGAATTGCCACATAGTGAAAGAGGTGAAGCAAGGGAATTCTAATTTCAAAGGGATCAAGGACTTCCTGGATCAGAGTTCCATAGGAGTCAGAAAGCAGTTGTAAAGGCCAGTTGGTATATGGGCTTCTTCCCAGTTTCAATAACAAATGGATTTGAAAAGATGGAAAATTTAATTGAAACCAGCTCCATTAGTAAATTTATTTTTTACGCAGGAAGAATGCAACGACAAATTGTTCATCGATAATTTGGAAGAATTGACAGGGGTGCGTTTTTGTTGCACAATCATCTAATCTCAAAAATCCACTCGACATCTTTAAAGAAAGTACTAGAAGTGGAAACATAGAGTGGGAGGCTTTTTTGCTGAAAAGCTATCCAAGACATGAAGCACAAAAGAAAGACACCCAGCAAGACAAGTGAGAATCTAGTAATGCATGGGAAACTCTACGACGACTATAACTCTAAAACCAAAAGCATTTATGTTTGCTCAGTCAATTTCAATCTCAAAGCAAGCAGCATTTGTACAACTTGACCCATCTATCGATTAAGCCAACTAGGATGATAAATATACCTCATACTAGATCATGGCATGCCCTCCTTCACCTCCATAGTCTGCTTTTGCAAACACTGTCTTTATATTTACTTAGGTCAACTTCTTACAAAATGGAGAAAATAAATTAACTTTGATCTAGCCGACACCCACAATAAATAATCTTTGGGCAATATCACAGCAGCCCTATCTTTTCACTTCCTTTTGCTTTTCTTTCCTCATACATACTACTTAGGTACTTCATATAAAAAGAAAGCACCAAGAAAGTTATCTTCACAGCTCTAGTACTGGAAACTATGCTATTTCTCGCCATGAGTAGTCTGTGTGTTTGGCAAGTGAGAGTACTTGAGGTACTCTCACTACTATTCTTTATTTTATTATTACTTTTTACCTACTTTTTTACTATTCATTACTTTTCATCTACTTTTTACTACTATTCAATATTTTATTATTACTTTTTCACTACTATTCACAAACATTCTCAACACTTCTCAACACTTCTCACTATCCAAACGTACCTGTACAACAATCATCTAATGTAGTTCAATATAAACGCAGTTAAAAAACACCATCACACAACTCCAAATATAGTTGAGGGGGGAATTCGAGAAAGGAACAATTTCCATAGCCTCCTTTGTTTTCCTTCCCTATCCTCATAGATCTTTCAGTGACTTTTCTGGAAATACACCAAAAAAGTAAACTCTCTACCGTTATTACAGATAGAAACATTATTTCCAGTCAGCACTCTTGTGGGGGCTCGCGCATAAGGACCTCGACAAAGCATAATGCCCTAAGAATATCGACTAAGTCTAAACTCAAACTCTAAATGCCCTGAAAGCCATCTCAAATTTCTCCTTTAGAAACTCACATTAGACAAACTACGTACTTCTACCAAGTGAAAAACATTTTTATTCCAATGAATAAAATCAAGCAGTGAATTTTATATATCTCGCGATGAATCATTCACATCGATAAATCCATGAATAGAACAACGAAAATGCATCTACCTAAGAAATCAGAGTTCAGTTCAACCTAGCCTAATAGTAATACCGCAATGGGTGGAGACTCGCACTTTAGCGGGTTAAAAACTCTTCAATACCAAGCACCAGAAAATCCATTTTATTTCTAACTTCTACCTTCCCTACCTTTTTCTTTTGAACATACCCATTTAATTTCCATGAGATTAAGAACCAAAAAACAGAGAGAAAAAAAGTTCCAATTAAAACCCTAAGACGGAGAGAGATAGGAAGAGAGTACCTGGCGAAGTAGAGAGAGAGAGAGAGGGCGACTGTTAAAGAGCAAGAGAAAATGATCGAGAACCGTCCAGTAGATCTGGGAGAGAAGAAGTGTTAATTAATAGTATATTATATATGATTGTGTTTTTCTTTTTCAAGCTCATGGATTATATATGATGTGTCATTAGATGATTGAATGTTATTTATTATGTTTTACTTGTGAATCTGTCATTCAATCTCACCTTAAGAAGTAATAGAAATAAGAGTTTAGAAAAGGTGTTTGCAAAAATGCTTCAGAGAGTTGAATTCATTTCACGAATACATTTGAAAGGCTACAGATTCCTTGAAGACATTAGTCTAATGACACTTGATATTTATAGACAATTCTCAACCAAGATTACACACTCATGATTGACACCTCAGCACTGTGCGAGCCTTCTAGAATCATCTGCAATATTCCTTTATGAAGAGTTTGTTAGAGCAGCTGCGGCCTTGGAGTTGTGTTTGTTAGAATCCTGCTGTGAGGTGGAATTCGCTGGAGCAGATTGATGGTGAGCCTTAATACTCCTCCTATGGCTAGTCTATTTCCTCAAATATCATTATCATCATCATATATATCATCATCATATATATCATCATCATCATCATCATATATATCATCATCATATATATCATCATCATCATCATCATATATATCATCATCATATATATCATCATCATCATCATCATATATATCATAATTCCAAAATATGTAATTTTTCATTAATGTTGTTCTAAGCCGATAAGATTCCACGGCGTGCAAACACCTTGCGTAACAAGAACGCCACAATTTTTGAATAGTAACATTCCGGCTCATAATTTCCAACTTATACATTCTCCGAATTTCCAATGTCACCAAGCTCGGGAATGAGAGCTGTAAAATTCGTCAGAAGATGAGTGGTTAACACATACCCCATCCAACACCAACAGATATATTTTAACTTGAGAGCTCTCGGCTTCTTTTAAATTAATAAAAAAAAATATGCTCTATATATATAGTTTTTGTTTTAATTTTAAATAAAAAGAAAACTAAACAATTCAAATAAGGACTTTTATTCGTTTCTTCAAAATAAATACATTTCATCATGTATTTGTAAAAGTGACTTTCAGTTTGGGCCTTTAAGTTGGCTTTTATTATGTTATGATATTATTATAAAAATAAGAAGAGAAGTGTTAAAGCCGTTAAGGAATTCTACGAAAGAAAACAGATAAATTGATATGATTTCATATAATACGTTAAATATACTTTATAATAAAAATAATTTTACAATTTAACGTAAAATATTAAGTCATATCAATTTGTGAATTTACTTTTGTATGTGTAACCTCTTCTATAACATTTTTCAAATAAGAAATTAGATCATTTCAAATTTTGGTAAGTGCTTTAAAAAGGCCTGCAATTAATTTATTGCATAGAGATTTTAATTTTATTAGACAAACAGTTGTACTATTTATCACTCTTTCTATTTTTGTTAGACCAAATCGTAAAATTCATATATATGCTTACATATTGTTATATTCTTCTTTTAAAAAAATACATATATATTTTTATGAACCTCATACTCAAAGTAACGAAATTTGAGTATTTTTCTGTTAATGATTAGTATTATAATTAAATTTATAATTTAGAAAGATTAGTTACCTAAATTTTATAATATTGGAATGTAAAATTTTCATTCACTTTCCTGAAAATGAAGCCAGCCTCTACGTCTTCTACCTAAATGTGAAAATCTTAATAGAGCTAAATAATTTATAGTCTCTTACCTTAATGTTCTCGCATTCAAGAATCCGTGTCTGTTTCAGCATCGACCATTTTGCATCATGCACTCCCTCAAGTCTCTCTAAATTTTCAAGACATAGAGAAGATACTTGAGGGAACACCAACGTCATTTCTACTGCTTCTCCTTCTTCAGCCGCAACAATTTCCTCCACCCCACAATCATAAATCTTAATTTTCTCCAATTGCTCAAGACATTTAACAATCGAGGCTGGAAACAAACTTTTCAGACTCACACATTTCCCAACAATTATAACTTGTAGATTTTGAAAGTTGGGAATTGTTTGAGAGTCTTTACTCCATACAAGCTTTATTTTGGGTAAACCATACAGATCCAGTAGTTTCAAACTAGGGAAGTCAACCTACAAGATTAAATCCCTTGTTTCAATTAAAGACAGGATAGAGCAGAGCAAAGAAAATTGGTTTGTGGAGATGCAGTTCTATTGCTGAAAATTTTAAGAGAGAGAGAGAGAGAGAGGTTGATTGGATTATTACCTCTTCAACCATGAAAAGAGTGCCTTCCTGCTCAAGCAATTCTTTGGACGACGACGTTTCCAATGTATGCACCCCTTGTAAAAACCACTTGAGTTTTGGTAACCCATAAAGCCCTAGACAAATTAGGCAGGGGAATGAAAGTCTCGTTGTTGGATCTGTCCCGTCTTCTCTCTCGACAATTTCCTCTAATACCCCACAACCTGTTATTATGAGAGACTCCAATTTCTTGAGACTTGCAGCAACCGAGGCTGCTGGAAACAAACTTTTCAAACTCTCACATAATGAAACATCAATATGAAGTAGTTTTGGAAAGTTGTACATATAGCGTTGATGGGAGTCCTTGATATTCCATATAATTTCCAACTTTTCCATTTTAGAAATTTTCAATATCTCCAAGCTCGGGATTGGCGTCTGTTAAATTCATCACAACACTGAGTTTCATTTAAGATATCACAAAATACATGAACACATATAATATATTTTACCATCTCCATTACTGGTAGTTAAAATAATTAAATTAAAGAGATGGATCTTGAATTCTATCATAATCGTAACTCTCTATTCTCAGATTTTGAACTGAAACTTTTTTTCTTGGTTTCATTACTCAACAAGCAAACTGGACCTCTTCCTTTTTTAATTTGTTTTTTCTTGCTTCTTTCTTGGCTTTTGAATCTCTAGTGTAAAAATTCTATTTGTATTTTGAATTGGATTTATGGTAGGCGAAGAGGGCTTAAAATAAAGAAATAACAAAACAAATTTAAAACTATTATTTTTATAATTTAGCTAAACTGATAGATAATCTAATGTGACTGGCTAAAATAATAAAAAAATATGTAAAAACTTTAAATAATGAAAACCATGATATATAGAATATGGAGAACTGAGTATTTTTTTTAGTAATTATCATATTATGATTAAGTATACCATTTAAAGAGATTAATTAACTAAATTCATCAACTTAATTAAACACATATCAAAATGATTTTATACTTTTGGGATGTAAAATTTTCATTCACTTTCATGAAAATGATGTCAGTTCTACTATGTCTTCTACCTAAATGTGAAAATCTTAAGAGAGCTAAATAATTTATAGTTTCTTACCTCATCCACCAAGAAAAGAGGTTGTTTAATTGACATCCGAGACCAGTCTTCAAATGTTTCTTTACTCCATACATGCTTTATTTTGGGTAGACCACATAGATTCAGATTTGTCAACTTAGGGAAGGCAACCTGCAAGATAAGCCCCTTGTTTCAACTAAAGGTTGAGTAGAGCAGAGAAAATTGGTTGGTGGAGTTGCATGCATGTTTAGGTCTTGTCTCGATAGTGAAACCATCTCAATTCATATAATCTAATCATTACAATTTTTTTAAATTTTTAAACAACATATAATAAATAAATAAATAAACATTTTCAAATCTTAGAATGAAAATAAAAATAATAAAATAATATTCTAATATTATTTTATTCAACTTTTAATTTTCATCTCAATTTTTCTCATCTCAATTTACTATTAAAACGAAATCTTAGTGTCATGTATACTAACCTAGAAATTTGAGGCAAGAATACATGTGATTAGAAGTGTCATAATTAACAAATGAGTTGTGCTGTAGCCCGTCCAGATAAGGCTAAATGTCTCATTTTTCTTTTTTTCTTTCATTCAATTTTTTTATGTACTTAAATATTTTTAAAAAATCACAATACCCTTATAAAAAAATACATTTTTAATCTTTAAATTGAAAATAAAAATTGTTGGACCCATCATCGAGACCAAGTCTCGGTGAATTTTAGCTTTTTCCTTAACAAATTCACAAGAGAGAGACATAAATTTACGTAAAAATTTCAGATGAAAAATAATACTTCCACACATACAAAATGTACCGATAAAGTGTACGGATTAGTGCTTTTTTTAAAAAAAAAAAAAAAAAAAAAAGCATTTGTATGTTTATTATTTAATATTTTTTTAAAAAGATATTCACAAATTTTTTTTTTAATAGTTGATTGGCCTGTTACCTGTTCAATCCCGAAAAGTGTGCCTCCATGCTCATCTAATTCCTTGGACGACGACAATTCCAAAGTACGCACTCCTTGGTAAAACCACTTGAGTTTTGGCAACCCATCAAGGCTTAGAACAGTTAGTCTGGGGAATAAAAGTCTCGCTGTTGGATCTGTCCCATCTTCTCTAGCGACAATTTCCTCCATTACCCCACAATCTTTTATCTTTAGAGATTCCAATGTCTCCAAGCTCGGGATTGACATCTGTCAAATTCATGATGAACACTGAGTTTCAGTTAAGATATCACAAAATATATGAACACAAATCATATATTTTACTATCTACTTTTCTGGTAGTTAAAATAATTAAATTAAATAGACAGAACTTGAATTCTATTATAATCATAACCCTCTTTTCCTATTTTGAGGTGAAACTTTTTTTTTTCTGGTTTCAGTACTCAACAAGTTAAACTGGGCCTTTTCCTCTTTTAATTTGTTTTTTTCTTGCTTCTTTCTTGGCTTTTGAATCTCTGGTGTAAAATTCTATTTGGATTTTGAATTGGATTTATGGTAGGCAAAGAGGGCTTAAAATAAAGAAATAACAAAATAAATTTAAAACTATTATTTTTATAATTTAGCTAAAATGATAGATAATCTAATGTGACTGGCTAAAATAATAAAAAAATGCGTAAAAACTTTAAATAATGAAAAACACGAAAATATTCATATGCTTAATATGGGTATTTGTTATTTTTTTTATAAACATGATATATAGAATATGGAGAACGGAGTATTTTTTTAATAATTATTATATTATGATTAAGTATACCATTTAAAGAGATTAATTAACTAAATTCATCAACTTAATTAAAGAGATATCAAAATGATTTTATAATATTGGGCTGTAAAATTTTCATTCACTTTCAGGAAAATCTTAATAGAGCTAAATAATTTATAGTTTCTTACCCCATCCACCAAGAAAAGAGGTTGTTTAATTTGACTCTCTTCAACTGTTTCTTTACTCACAAGTCCGGAAGCAAATAGTACCTCAACTTTCTTGCATTTATCAATCGACATCATTTTCAGCATTGGCCATTTTGAAATATGCAGTCCCTTGTAAAAACACTCAAGTCTCGGTAAATTTTTAAGAACCAAAGAAGTTACTTGAGGGAACTCGAACTCCAACATCCTTCCGATTGCTTCTCCTCCTTCAGCCTCAACAATTTCCTCCAGTACCCCACAATCATTAATTCTAATTTCCTTCAATTGCTCAAGACAAGTACCGATTGAGGCTGGAAACAAACTTTTAAGACTCGCACATTTCGAAACATTAATTTTTTGTAGATTCTGAAACTTGAGAATTGTTTGGGTGTCTTTACTCCATACATGCTTTATTTTGGGTAGATTCCATAGATAAAATGTTGTCAATTTAGGAAAGGCAACCTGCAGGATTAAGTCATTACAAGTTTTAATAATAATAAAAAAATGGCACTTGCTTCAATTAAAGGCAGAGCAGAGAAAATTGCTTTGTGGAGCTGCATGCATGTTTTTAGGTCTTGTCTAAAACTACCTTAATATCATTTAATCATTAGAAGTTTTTTAAATTTTTAAACAAAATACAATAAACAATCTAACATTTTCAAATCTAAAAATAATATATATTAAAAAATAATATTTTGATAATATTTTAATCAACTTTTAATTTTCATCTCAATTCACTATTAAAAAAAAAAAATCTCAATTCACTATTGAAACAATATTTTAGTGTCATATATAGTAATCTAGAATACATGTAATTAGAAGTGTCGTTAACAAATGAATACTGCTACACCCATCGAGGGTGTAGCTCAAGGCTGGGTCTCGATAAGGCTAAATGTTTTTTTTTTCATTCATTCTTTTATATTTTTAAATATTTTAAAAAAAATCATAACATTAAAGATATTTTCTTAATCATTAAATTAAAAAAAAAAATTGTTGAACCCATCATCGAGACACAAGTCTCAACCACTTTAACTTTTTCCTTAACAAATCCACAAGAGAGAGAATCTATAGACAAAAATTTACATAGAAGTTTCAAATGGAAAATGATACTTCCACATACAAAATGTATTGATAAAGTGTACAAAATCCAGATTAGTGCCTTTTTTTTTTAAAAAAAAAAAAATAATAATTTGTATGTTTATTTTTAATATGTTTTTTAAAAATTATTCACAAAAATATTTTAATAAAAAAATATACAAACAGATACCCTTTCAAGTCCCTATTCTCGTTTGAGGTAGCTGTCATCCATGTGGCAAAATAAAGAGACTTTGCAAGTATTGTATAATTATTTAAAAAAAAAGTAAATAAATAAGATATTTATATAAGAAAAATTAATTTTTAATAAAAAAATAATATTTATAGTCTTAGAATACCTAGAAGTCGCTTACTATTTTTAAAAAAATAAAAAAATATATACGAAAAAATTAATTTTTTAATAATAAATTTCACTTTTTTTAAAAGAAATATAGATCATTTCTTCAATCCATAATTATATATAATATTACTGATTTTAATAATAAATCTTACTTGTTTTTTGAAAAAAATAACTATATAATACTTATATAATACAGGGTTATATGTATCATTACTCCGACATAAATAAATTGTGAATGAGCAGTTTCATTGCTGTAAATTTTGAGAGAGAGAGAGAGGCTGATTTGATTGTTACGGTGTTACCTCTTCAATTCCGAAAAGTGTGCCTTCCTGCTCATGTAATTCCTTGGACGACGAAGATTCCAAACAACGCACCCATTGGAAAAACCACTTGAGTTTTGGCAACCTACCAAGGCTTAGAAAAGTTAGGCTGGGGAAAAAAAGCCTCGTTGACGTTGGATCTATCCCGTCTTCACTCTGGACAATTTCCTCCATCACCCCACAATCTTCTATCTTTAGAGATTTCAATTGCGTTAGACTTGAAGCCGCAGAGGCTGCGGGAAACAAACTTTTCAAACTCTCACATCCCTGAACATGAATATCAAGTAGACTTGGAAAGCTGTACATATGGCGTTGACGGGAGTCCTTGGTATTCCATATGTTTCTCAGTTTTGGTAGAGAACTCAAGTACATCTTTCTTAGACGTTGAGTTGCTGTTAAAGCATGGGATTCCTTACCATTTTGCCCCACATGTTGTTCAAATACAGCTTCTAACGAACCACAGTCACTTATATTTATTGTAGTTAGACTTGCGACGACTGCCCTGTACTGTATAATTTCCAACTTCTCCAATTTAGAAATGTCCAATTCCTCCAAGCTCGGGAATGACATCTGTCAAATTCATCACAACACTGAGTTTTAGTTAAGATATCACACAATACATGAACACAAATCATGTATTTTACTATCTCATTCTCTGGTAGTTAAAATAATTAAATTAAATAGACAGAACTTGAATTCTATCATAATCATAACCCTCTTTTCCTGATTTTGAGGTGAAACTTCTTTCTTTTCTTTTCTTTTTTCTTTTTTTTTTTTTTTTTTTTCTGGTTTCAGTACTCAACAAGCTAAACTGGGCCTTTTCCTCTTTTAATTTGTTTTTTTCTTGCTTCTTTCTTGGCTTTTGAATCTCTGGTGTAAAATTCTATTTGGATTTTGAATTGGATTTATGGTAGGCAAAGAGGGCTTAAAATAAAGAAATAACAAAATAAATTTAAAACTATTATTTTTATAATTTAGCTAAAATGATAGATAATCTAATGTGACTGGCTAAACTAATAAAAAAATACATAAAAACTTTAAATAATGAAAAACACGAAAATATTCATATGCTTAATATGGGTATATGTTTTTTTTTTTTTTATAAACCTGATATATAGAATATGGAGAACGGAGTATTTTTTTAATAATTATTATATTATGATTAAGTATACCATTTAAAGAGATTAATTAACTAAATTCATCAACTTAATTAAAGAGATATCAAAATGATTTTATAATATTGGGCTGTAAAATTTTCATTCACTTTCAGGAAAATCTTAATAGAGCTAAATAATTTATAATCTCTTACCTCATCCACCGAGAAAAGGGGTTGTTTAATTGACATATGAGAGTACTGCCTCTCTTCAACTGTTTTTTCAAAACTCACAAGTCCTGAAGCAAATACCTCAACTTTCTTGCATAATTTAATCGATATCTTTTTCAGCATCGGCCATTTTGATATATGCAGTCCCTTGTAAAAACACTCAAGTCTCGGTAAATTTTCAAGAACCAAAGAAGTAACTTGAGGGAACTCGAACTCCAACATCCTTCCCATTGCTTCTCCTCCTTCAGCCTCAACAATTTCCTCCAGTACCCCACAATCATTAATTCTAATTTCCTTCAATTGCTCAAGACAAGTACCGATTGAGGCTGGAAACAAACTTTTAAGACTCGCACATTTCGAAACATCAATTTCTTGTAGATTCTGAAACTTGAGAATTGTTTGGGAGTCTTTACTCCATACATGCTTTATTTTGGGTAGATTCCGTAGATAAAATGTTGTCAATTTAGGAAAGGCAACCTGCAAGATGAAGTCATTACAAGTTTCAATAAAACAAAAAAAAAAAAATGGCAATTGCTTCAATTAAAGGCAGAGCAGAGAAAATTGGTTTGTGGAGCTGCATGCATGTTTAGGTCTTGTTTAAAACTACCTTGATTTATATCATCTAATCATTAGAAGTTTTTCAAATTTTTAAACAAAATACAATAAACAATCTAACATTTTCAAGTCTAAAAAAATATATATATTAAAAAGTAATATTTTGATAATATTTTAATCAACTTTTAATTTTCATCTCAACTATTTTCATCTCAACTCACTATTAAAAAAAATCTCAATTCACTATTGAAACAATATTTTAGTGTCATATATAGTAATCTAGAATACATGTAATTAGAAGCGTCGTTAACAAATGAATAGTGCTACACCCATCGAGGGTGTAGCTCAAGGATGGGTCTCGATAAGGCTAAATATATTTTTTTTTCATTCATTCTTTTATAACTTTAAATATTTTTAAGAAAATCATAACGTTAAAAGATATTTTCTTAATCATTAAATTAAAAAAAAAAAATTGTTGAACCCATCATCGTTGTTGAACCCATCATCGAGACCCAAGTCTCAACCACTTTAACTTTTTCCTTAACAAATCCACAAGAGAGAGAATCTATAGACAAAAATTTACACGAAGTTTCAAATGGAAAATGATACTTCCACATACAAAATGTAATTATAAAGTGTACAGAATCCAGATTAGTGCCTTTTTTTTAAAAATAAAATAATTTCTATGTTTATTTTTAATATATTTTTTAAAAATTATTGACAAAAATATTTTAATAAAAAAATATACAGACATAAAGGCAGAGCAGAGAAAATTGGTTTGTGGAGTTGCATGCATGTTTAGGTCTTGTCTAAAACTACCTTAATTTATATCATCTAATCATTACAGGTTTTTCAAATTTTTAAAGAAAATACAATAAACAATCTAACATTTTCAAGTCTTAAAAAAATATATATTAAAAAATAATATTTTGACAATATTTTAATCAACTTTTGATTTTCATTTCAACTATTTTCATCTCAATTCACTATTGAAACAATATTTTAGTGTCATATATAGTAATCTAGAATACATGTAATTAGAAGCATCGTTAACAACTGAATAGTGCTACACCCATCGAGGGTGTAGCTCGAGGATGGGTCCCAATAAGGCTAAATGTTTATTTTTTCATTCATTCTTTTATATCTTTAAATATTTTAAAAAAAATCATAACATTAAAAGATATTTTCTTAATCATTAAATTAAAAAAAAAATTGTTGAACCCATCATCGAGACCCAAGTCTTAACCACTTTAACTTTTTCCTTAACAAATCCACAAGAGAGAATCTATAGACATAGATTTACTTAGAAGTTCCAGATGGAAAATGATACTTCCACATACAAAATGTACTGATAAAGTGTACAGATTAGTGTTTTTTTTAAAAAAAATAATAATTTTGTATGTTTATTATTTAATATGTTTTTTAAAAATTATTCAGAAAAATATTTTAATCAGAAAACCCAAAAAATATACTCAAAGATACCACTTTAAGCCCCTATTCTCGTTTGACGTAGCGTCATCCCATGTGGCAAAATCAAGAGACTTCGCAAGTATTGTATAATTATTTAAAAAAAAGTAAATAAATAGGATATTTATATAAAATTAATTAATTTTTTAAAAGAAAATAATATTTATAATCTAAGAATACCTAGACGTCGCATACTATTTTAAAATAAATAAATAAATATAAAACATATACGAAAAATTAATTTTTTAATAATAAATTTTACTCTTTTTCAAAAGAAATATGGATCATTTCTTCAATCCATAATTAAACATAGCATTACTCTTTTTAATAATAAATCTTACTTTTTTTAAAAAAAATAACTATATAATGCTTATATAATACAGGGTTATATGTATCATTATTCCAACATAAACAAATTGTGAATGAGCAGTTTCATTGCTGTAAATTTTGAGAAAGAGAGAGAGAGAGAGAGGCTAATTGGATTGTTGCAGTGTTACCTCTTCAATCCTGAAAAGTGTGCATTCGTGCTCATGTAATTCCTTGAATGATGACGATTCCAAAGTACACACTCCTTGGAAAAACCACTTGAGGTTTGGCAACCCCTCGAGGCTTAGACGAGTTAGGCTGGTGAATAAAATCCTAGTTGTTGGATCTGTCGTGTCTTCTCTCGAGACAATTTTCTCCATTACCCCACAATCTTTTATCTCTAGAGATTTCAATTGCGTTAGACTTGTAGCCGCTGAGGCTGTTGGAAACAAACTTTTCAAACTCTCACATCCCTTAACATGAATATCAAGTAGATTTGGAAAGCTGTCATTTTGCCCCACATGTTGTTCAAATACATCTTCTAACGAACCACAATCACTTATTTTTAGTGTAGTTAGACTTGCGGCGACTGTCCCGTACCAAATAATTTCCAACTTCTCCAATTTTGAAATGACCAATGACTCCAAGCTCGGGAATGACATCTGTCAAATTCATCACAACACTGAGTTTCAGTTTAAGATATCATAAAATACATGAACACAAATCATATATTTTACTATCTCCTTTTCTGGTAGTTAAAATAATTAAATTAAATAGACGGAACTTGAATTCTATCATAATCATAACCCTCTTTTCCAGATTTTGAGCTGAAACCCACTTTTTTTTTCTCTTTTTTACCTTCTCCTTTTTTTTTTTTTTTTTTTTTTTCTGGTTTCAGTACTCAACAAGCGAAACTGGGCCTTTTCCTCTTTTAATTTGTTTTTTTCTTGCTTCTTTCTTGGCTTTTGAATCTCTGGTGTAAAATTCTATTTGGATTTTGAATTGGATTTATGGTAGGCAAAGAGGGCTTAAAATAAAGAAATAACAAAATAAATTTAAAACTATTATTTTTATAATTTAGCTAAAATGATAGATAATCTAATGTGACTGGCTAAAATAATAAAAAAATACATAAAAACTTTAAATAATAAAAAACACGAAAATATTCATATGCTTAATATGGGTATATGTTTTTATTTTTATTTTTTATAAACATGATATATAGAATATGGAGAACGGAGTATTTTTTTAATAATTTTTATATTATGATTAAGAATACCATTTAAAGAGATTAATTAACTAAATTCATCAACTTAATTAAAGAGATATCAAAATGATTTTATAATATTGGGCTGTAAAATTTTCATTCACTTTCAGGAAAATCTTAATAGAGCTAAATAATTTATAATCTCTTACCTCATCCACTGAGAAAAGGGGTTGTTTAATTGATATCTGAGAGTCCTGCCTCTCTTCAACTGTTTTTTCAAAACTCACAAGTCCTGAAGCAAATACCTCAACTTTCTTGCATATTTCAATCGATATCTTTTTCAGCATCGGCCATTTTGATATATGCAGTCCCTTGTAAAAACACTCAAGTCTCGGTAAATTTTCAAGAACCAAAGAAGTTACTTGAGGGAACTCGAACTCCAACATCCTTCCCATTGCTTCTCCTCCTTCAGCCTCAACAATTTCCTCCAGTACCCCACAATCATTAATTCTAATTTCCTTCAATTGCTCAAGACAAGTACCGATTGAGGCTGGAAACAAACTTTTAAGACTCGCACATTTCGAAACATTAATTTTTTGTAGATTCAGAATTGTTTGGGGGTCTTTACTCCATACATGCTTTATTTTGGGTAGATTCCATAGATAAAATGTTGTCAATTTAGGAAAGGCAACCTGCAGGATGAAGTCATTACAAGTTTCAATAAAACAAAAAAAAAATGGCAATTGCTTCAATTAAAGGCAGAGTAGAGAAAATTGGTTTGTGGAGCTGCATGCATGTTTAGGTCTTGTCTAAAACTAACTTAATTTATATCATCTAATCATTACAAGTTTTTCAAATTTTTATACAAATATAATAAACAATCTAAAATTTTCAAATCTAAAAAATAATATATATCAAAAAATAATATTTTGACAATATTTTAATAAATTTTTAATTTTCATCTCAACTATTTTCATCTCAAGTCACTATTAAAAAAAATCTCAATTCACTATTGAAACAATATTTTAGTGTCATATATAGTAATCTAGAATACATATAATTAGAAGCGTCGTTAACAAATGAATAGTGCTACACCCATGTAGCTTGAGGATGGATCCCGATAAGGTTAAATGTTTTATTTTTTTTCATTCATTCTTTTATATCTTTAAATATTTTTAAAAAAATCATAACATTAAAAGATATCTTCTTAATCATTAAATTAAAAAAAAAATTGTTGAACCCATCATCGAGACCCAAGTCTCAACCACTTTAGCTTTTTCACTAACAAATCCACAAGAGAGAGAATCTATAGACAAAAATTTACATAGAAGTTTCAAATGGAAAATGATACTTCCATATACAAAATGTATTGATAAAGTGTACAGAATCCAGATTAGTGCCTTTTTTAAAAAAAAAAATTAATTTGTATGTTTATTTTCAATATGTTTTTTAAAAATTATTCAGAAAAATATTTTAATAAAAAAATATACACACAGATACCCTTTCAAGTCCCTATTCTCGTTTGAGGTAGCTGTCATCCCATGTGGCAAAATAAAGAGACTTTGCAAGTATTGTATAATTATTTTAAAAAAAATGAATAAATAAGATATTTATATAAAATTAATTAATTTTTAATAGAAAAATAATATTTATAGTCTTAGAATACCTAGAGGTCGCTTACTATTTTAAAAAAACATAAAATATATAAGAAAATTTTAATTTTTTAATAATAAATTTCACTTTTTTTAAAAGAAATATAGATCATTTCTTCAATCCATAATTATATATAATATTATTCTCTTTAATAATAAATCTTACATTTTTTTTTAAATAACTATATAATACTTATATAATATAAGATTATATTATCATTACTCTGACATAAATGAATTGTGAGTGACCAGTTCCAACTTCCATTGCTGTAAATTTTGAGAGAGAGAGAGAGAGTGGTTGATTGGACTGTTACCTCATCAACCCCGAAAAGTGTGCCTCCTTGCTCATGTAATTCCTTAGATGACGACGATTCCAAAGTACGCACCCCTTGGAAAAACCACTTAAGTTTTGGCAACCCATCAAGGCTTAGCGAAGTTAGGCTAGTGAATAAAATCCTCGTTGTTGGATCCGTCCCGTCTTCTCTCTGGACAATTTCCTCCAGTACCCCACAATCTCTTATCTCGAGAGACTTTAATTGCGTTAGACTTGTAGCCACTACGGCTGCTGGAAACAAACTTTTCAAATTCTCACATCTGGCAACAAGTAAATCAAGTAGATCTGGAAACCTAAAGATTTCTTTACTCCAAACATGCTTTATTCTGGGTAGACCTTCCAGCCGCAGGGTTTGCAAACTAGGAAAGGAAAGCTGCAGGATTAAGTCCATCATGTTAGTTAAAAAATCAAAATTTCAGTGCTTTGAATTTGAAAATAGGCAAAATTAAACATGGGAACAAGTGTATTATTAGCTATAATTTATTTTTATTGGAACAACGGTTGAGAATTAAGTTCCAACTAATTTGGAGGATGCACATGTCCTTGACAAAGCTTTTTATGTGTATTTCATATAACTCAAGTAAAAGTTTACTAAAGGAACAGTTTCCCAAGACAATAATTCCTAAAAGTTATTTACACTCAATAATTTAAACTTTAAATTTCGAAGGAACATACTATTAAAGGACACTGTCTAACTACACTTTATTATTATTATTATATATATATAATATATTCCAAGCTTTTGATATACAGTACTTCTTTCTTTTGACTCTGTTTTTAGTCCTCAATTTGTTTTATTAAAAAAAATGATATCTATTACCTATGTAATTTTAGAAACATTTTCCTCGTATTCTCAACAGAGCTCCCAAGGATACAAAGTCATTATATCATGCCATTGTAAATATTCATTTGCGATGCTATAATAGTTCACAAAAATATGTCAAATTCCATATTTACGCAATGAGCTTTTTTATTTGAAAACTATTTTAGAAAAGTTCCATCTTATTTTTTCAAGATTATGGTGTCTTCAAACTTTCTAACTTTTTTTTCTTACATTTTTTTCAAACTTTCAAACAAAATAAAATAAAAAATTCAATATTTTCAAATATCAAAATAAAAATAATATTAAAAAATAATATTCTAACAATATTTTATTCAATTTTTAATTTTCATCTCTTAATTCACTATTCAAATCAAGCTTGTTTGTTTTCACAACTATTCTCATATTATCTCATATAATCATTATAATTTTTACAAATTCCTATACAAAATTAAATAAACAATTCGATTTTTTCAAATATCAAAATAAAAATAATATTAAAATAATTTATTCGAATAATAATTTATTCAATTTTTAACTTTTATCTCAATTAATTTCATCTCATCTCATTTGTAGAAACAAATGAGCGTGTCATATATATTAGCCTAGAAGCTTTGAGCCCAGAATACATGAATTAGAAGCGTCATTAAAGAAATATTATCTTATTCATTAAGTTAAAAAGAACAAAAAAAAGATTGCTGTACCCATCATCAAGACCCAAGTCACTTTAGCTTTTTCCTTAAAAAATCCACGAGAGAGAGAGAGAGAGAGAGAGAGAATCTATAGACATAGATTTACATAGAAATTTTGGAAAATTTACTCTCATACAAAATGTACTGATAAAGTGTACGGTAGTGTTTTTTATTAAAAAAAAAGCATTTGTATGTTTATTATTTAATATTTTTTTAAATATTCACAAAAATATTTTAATAAAAAACAAAAAAATATAACACCGATACCTTTTAAGTCCCTATTCTCGTTTAATGTAGCGTTACATATGGCAAAATAAAGAGAATTTTTAAGTGCACAATTATTTTGAAAAAGATAATATAGAATTCATAAGAAAAAAAATTGACTTTTTAATCAAAAATAATATTTACAATCACGAAATGTGTAAGCGTTATACATTACTTTTTAAAAAAGTAAATAAATATAGAATACATATGAAAAATTAATATTCTAATAATAAACCACTTTCTTAAAAATAGTGCACATGCATCTCTAATCCATTACTATATCTAATATCACTCTTTTTAATAACAAATTTTACTATTTTTTAAAATAACTGGACAATAATTGTACCATTAATCCAAAATAAATCAATGAGCAGTTCTATTGCCCTAAATTTTAAGATAGAGAGAGGTTGATCGAACTGTTATGGTGTTACCTCATTAACTCTGAAAAGAGTGCCTCCCTGCTCTTGTAATTCCTTAGATGACGACGATTCCAAAGTACGCACCCCTTGAAAAATCCGCTTGAGTTTTGGCAACCTATCAAGGCTTAGCGAAGTTAGGCTAGTGATTAAAATCCTCGTTGTTGGATCCGTCCAGTCTTCTCTCTGGACAATTTCCTCCAGTACCTCACAATTTCTTATCTCGAGATACTTCAATTGCGTTAGACTTGTAGCCACTACGGCTGCTGGAAACAAACTTTTCAAATTCTCACATCTGGCAACATGTAAATCAAGTAGATCTGGAAACCTAAAGATTTCTTTACTCCAAACATGCTTTATTCTGGGTAGACCTTCCAGCCGCAGGGTTTGCAAACTAGGAAAGGAAAGCTGCAGGATTAAGTCCATCATGTTAGTTAAAAAATCAAAATTTCAGTGCTTTGAATTTGAAAATAGGCAAAATTAAACATGGGAACAAGTGTATTATTAGCTATAATTTATTCTTATTGGAACAACTGTTGAGAATTAAGTTCCAACTAATTTGGAGGATGCACATGTCCTTGACAAAGCTTTTTATGTGTATTTCATATAACTCAAGTAAAAGTTTACTCAAGGAACAGTTTCCCAAGACAATAATTCCTAAAAGTTATTTACACTCAATAATTTAAACTTTAAATTTCGAAGAAACATACTATTAAAGGACACTGTCTAACTATACTTTATTATATATATATATATATATAATATATATTCCAAGCTTTTGATATAGAGTACTTCTTTCTTTTGACTCTGTTTTTAGTCCTTAATTTGTTTTATTAAGAAAAATGATATCTATTACCTATGTAATTTTAGAAACATCTTCCTCGTATTCTCAACAGAGCTCCCAAGGATACAAAGTCATTATATCATGCCATTGTAAATATTCATTTGCGATGCTATAATAGTTGACAAAAATATGTCAAATTCCATATTTACGCAATGAGCTTTTTTATTTGAAAACTATTTTAGAAAAGTTCCATCTTATTTTTTCAAATCTAACATTTATGACTCAAGATTATGGTTTCTTCAAACTTTCGAACTTTTTTTTCTTACATTTTTTTCAAACTTTCAAACAAAATAAAATAAAAATTCAATATTTTCAAATATCAAAATAAAAATAATATTAAAAAATAATACTCTAACAATATTTTATTCAATTTTTAATTTTCATCTCTTAATTCACTATTCAAATCAAGCTTGTTTGTTTTCACAACTATTCTCATCTTATCTCATATAATCATTATAATGTTTACAAATTTCTATAGAAAATTAAATAAACAATTTAATTTTTTCAAATCACAAAATAAAAATAATATTAAAATAATTTATTCTAATAATAATTTATTTAATTTTTTAACTTTTATCTTAATTTATTTCATCTCATCTCGTTTGTAAAAACAAATGAGAGTGTCATATATATTAGCCTAGAAACTTTGAGCCTAGAATACATGAATTAGAAGCGTCATTAAAGAAATATTATCTTAATCATTAAGTTAAAAAGAACAAAAAAAAACAAAAAAAAGATTGCTGTACCCATCATCAAGACCCAAGTCACTTTAGCTTTTTCCTTAAAAAATCCACGAGAGAGAGAGAGAGAATCTATAGACATAGATTTACATGGAAATTTTGGAAAATTTACTTTCTCATACAAAATGTACTGATAAAGTGTACGGTAGTGTTTTTTATTAAAAAAAAAGCATTTGTATGTTTATTATTTAATATTTTTTTAAACATTCACAAAAATGTTTTAATAAAAAACAAAAAAATATAACACCGATACCTTTTAAGTCCCTATTCTCGTTTAATGTAGCGTTACATATGGCAAAATAAAGAGAATTTTTAAGTGCACAATTATTTTGAAAAAGATAATATAGAATTTATAGGAAAAAAGATTGATTTTTTAATAAAAAATAATATTTACAATCACGAAATGTGTAAGCGTTATACATTACTTTTTAAAAAAGTAAATAAATATAGAATACAGAAAAATTAATATTCTAATAATAAACCACTTTCTTAAAAATAGTGCGCATGCATCTCTAATCCATTACTATATCTTATATCACTCTTTTTAATAACAAATTTTACTATTTTTTAAAATAACTGGACAATAATTGTACCATTAATCCAAAATAAATCAATGAGCAGTTCTATTGCCCTAAATTTTAAGATAGAGAGAGGTTGATCGAACTGTTATGGTGTTACCTCATTAACTCTGAAAAGTGTGCCTCCCTGCTCTTGTAATTCCTTAGATGACAACGATTCCAAAGTACGCACCCCTTGAAAAATCCGCTTGAGTTTTGGCAACCCATGAAGGCTTAGCAAAGTTAGGCTAGTGAGTAAAAACCTCGTTGTTGGATCCGTCCCGTCTTCTCTCTGGACAATTTCCTCCAGTACCTCACAATTTCTTATCTTGAGAGACTTCAATTGCGTTAGACTTGTAGCCACTACGGCTGCTGGAAACAAACTTTTCAAATTCTCACATCTGGCAACATGTAAATCAAGTAGATCTGGAAACCTAAAGATTTCTTTACTCCAAACATGCTTTATTCTGGGTAGACCTCCCAGCCGCAGGCTTTGCAAACTAGGAAAGGAAAGCTGCAGGATTAAGTCCATCATGTTAGTTAAAAAATCAAAATTTCAGTGCTTTGAATTTGAAAATAGGCAAAATTAAACATGGGAACAAGTGTATTATTAGCTATAATTTATTTTTATTGGAACAACTATTGAGAATTAAGTTCCAACTAATTTGGAGGATGCACATGTCCTTTTTTACGTGTATTTCATATAACTCGAGTAAAAGTTTACTCAAGGAAAGGTTTCCCAAGACAATAATTCCTAAAAGTTATTTACACTCAATAATTTAAACTTTAAATTTCGAAGGAACATACTATTAAAGGACATTGTCTAACTATACTTTATTATATATATATATATATATATATATAATATATTCCAAGCCTTTTGATATAGAGTACTTCTTTCTTTTGACTCTGATTTTAGTCCTTAATTTGTTTTATTAAGAAAAATGATATCTATCACCTATGTAATTTTAGAAACATCTTCCTCGTATTCTCAACGGAGCTCCCAAGGATACAAAGTCATTATATCATGCCATTGTAAATATTCATTTGCGATGCTATAATAGTTCACAAAAATATGTCAAATTCCATATTTATGCAATGAGCTTTTTTATTTGAAAACTATTTTAGAAAAGTTTCATCTTATTTTTTCAAATCTAACATTTATGACTCAAGACTATGGTGTCTTCAAACTTTCTAACTTTTTTTTCTTACATTTTTTTCAAACTTTCAAACAAAATAAAATAAAAAATTCAATATTTTCAAATATCAAAATAAAAATAATATTAAAAAATAATACTCTAACAATATTTTATTCAATTTTTAATTTTCATCTCTTAATTCACTATTCAAATCAAGCTTGTTTGTTTTCACAACTATTCTCATCTTATCTCATATAATCATTATAATGTTTACAAATTTCTATACAAAATTAAATAAACAATTCAATTTTTTCAAATCTCAAAATAAAAATAATATTAAAATAATTTAATTTAATAATAATTTATTTAATTTTTTAACTTTTATCTTAATTTATTTCATCTCATCTCGTTTATAAAAACAAATGAGAGTGTCATATATATTAGCCTAGAAACTTTGAGCCTAGAATACATGAATTAGAAGCGTCATTAAAGAAATATTATCTTAATCATTAAGTTAAAAAGAAGAAAAAAAAAAAAGAAAAAGATTGTTGTACCCATCATCAAGACCCTAGTCACTTTAGCTTTTTTCTTAAAAAATCCACGAGAGAGAGAGAGAGAGAGAGAATCTATAGACATAGATTTACATAGAAATTTTTGGAAAATTTACTATCACATACAAAATGTACTGATAAAGTGTACGGTAGTGTTTTTTATTAAAAAAAAAAGCATTTGTATGTTTATTATTTAATATTTTTTTAAATATTCACAAAAATGTTTTAATAAAAAACAATAAAATATAACACCGATACCTTTTAAGTCCCTATTCTCATTTGATGTAGCATTACATATGGCAAAATAAAGAGAGTTTTTTAGTGCGTAATTATTTTGAAAAAGATAATATAGAATTTATATGAAAAAATTTGATTTTTTAATAAAAAAATAATATTTACAATCATGAAATGTGTAAGCGTTGTATATTACTTTTAAAAAAAGTAAATAAATATAGAATACATATAAAAAATTAATATTCTAATAATAAACCACTCTTTCTTAAAAACAGTGCGCATGCATCTCTAATCCATTATTATATCAATTATCAGTCTTTTTAGTAATAAATTTTACTATTTTTTAAAATAATTGGACAATAATTGTACCATTAATCCAAAATAAATCAATGAGCAGTTCTATTGCTCTAAATTTTAAGATAGAGAGAGATTGATTGGACTATTACGGTGTTACCTCTTCAAGCCTGAAAAGTGTGCCTCCCTGCTCATGTAATTCCTTGGATGACGACGATTCCAAAGTACACACCCCTTGGAAAAACCACTTGAGTTTTGGCAGCTCATCAAGGCTTAGCAAAGTTAGGTTGGGGAATAAAAGCCTCGTTGATGTTGGATCTATCCCGTCTTCTCTCTGGACAATTTCCTCCAGCACCCCACAATTTGTTATCTTGAGAGACTTCAAATGCGTTAGACTTTTCAAACTCTCACATCCATTAACATTACTCCAAACATGCTTTATTTTGGGCAGGTGTTGCAGATGCAGTTCTTTCAAACTTGGGAAGGAAAGCTGCAGGATTAAGTCCCTCATATTATAAGTTAAAGACGCTCAAGATTTCAGTGCTTCAAATTTGAAAATAGGCAAAATTAAACAGGAGAACAAGTGCATTATTAGCTATAATTTTTTTTATTGGACCAACTGTCGGGAATTAAGTCCCGACTAATTTTGACAATGCACATGTCCTTAACAAAGCTTTTTATGTGTACTTCATATAACCTATCAAGGAAGAATTTCCAGTACGATAATTCCTAAAAGTTATTTACACTCAAGAAATTAAATAAATTTAGGAGGAACATACCATTAAGATGAATGCTCATGCCACTTGAGCCAATTTCTATAAGTTGGTCTCGAATTAAAGGACACTGTCTAACTATACTTCATTATATATATATATATATATATATATATATATAATATTCCAAGCCTTTTGATATAGAGTACTTCTTTCTTTTGACTCTGTTTTTAGTCCTTAATTTGTTTTATTAAAAAAACTGATATCTATTACCTATGTAATTTTAGAAACATCTTCCTCGTATTCTAGTGAGCCATCTAATCACTTTGTTTTATTTTTTTATTTTATAAACCTATTACAACCCTTTACATATTAAAAAGACTTTTGATTGTATTGTCTTTAAAAACTTGGAAAATATGTCAAATTAATTTCATTATTATGTAATCAGTTTTTTTATTTCAAAATCATTTTAGACATGCAAGTCCCATCTTATTTTTGTTTTCAAATTTAACTTTTATGCCCCAAGACTAAGTTGGCGTCTTCCGCCACAACCTAACAGAGGCGCATGCAATTATACTATGGTGTCTTCAAACTTTCTAACTTTTTTTTCTTACATTTTTTTCAAACTTTCAAACAAAATAAAATAAAAAATTCAATATTTTCAAATATCAAAATAAAAATAATATTAAAAAATAATACTCTAACAATATTTTATTCAATTTTTAATTTTCATCTCTTAATTCACTATTCAAATCAAGCTTGTTTGTTTTCACAATTATTCTCATATTATTCAATATAATCATCATAATTTTTACAAATTCCTATACAAAATTAAATAAACAATTCAATTTTTTCAAATCTCAAAATAAAAATAATATTAAAATAATTTATTCTAATAATAATTTATTCAATTTTTAACTTTTATCTTAATTAATTTCATCTCATCTCATTTGTAGAAACAAATGAGCGTGTCATATATATTAGCCTAGAAGCTTTGAGCCTAGAATACATGAATTAGAAGCGTCATTAAAGAAATATTATCTTAATCATTAAGTTAAAAAGAAGGAAAAAAAAAAAAGATTGTTGTACCCATTATCAAGACCCAAGTCACTTTAGCTTTTTCCTTAAAAAATCCATGAGAGAGAGAGAGAATCTATAGACATAGATTTATATAGAAATTTTGGAAAATTTACTTTCACATACAAAATGTACTGATAAAATGTACGGTAGTGTTTTTTATTAAACAATAAAGCATTTGTATGTTTATTATTTAATATTTTTTTAAATATTCACAAAAATGTTTTAATAAAAAACAAAAAAATGTAACACCGATACATTAAGTCCCTATTCTCGTTTGATGTAGCGTTACATATGGCAAAATATAGAGAATTTTTAAGTGCGCAATTATTTTAAAAAGATAATATAGAATTTATACGAAAAAAAAATGATTTTTTAATAAAAAAATAATATTTACAATCATGAAATGTGTAAGCGTTATACATTACTTTTGAAAAAAGTAAATAAATATAGGATACATATGAAAAATTAATATTCTAAAAATAAACCACTCTTTCTTAAAAATAGTGCGCATGCATCTCTAATCCATTACTATATCTAATATCACTCTTTTTAATAAAAAATTTTACTATTTTTTAAAATAACTGGACAATAATTGTACCATTAATCCAAAATAAATCAATGAGCAGTTCTATTGCTCTAAATTTTAAGATAGAGAGAGGTTGATCGAACTGTTACTGTGTTACCTCATTAACCCCGAAAAGTGTGCCTCCCTGCTCATGTAATTCCTTAGATGACGACGATTCCAAATTATGCACCCCTTGAAAAAACCGCTTGAGTTTTGGCAACCCATCAAGGCTTAGCAAAGTTAGGCTAGTGAATAAAATCCTCGTTGTTGGATCCGTCCCGTCTTTTCTCTGGACAATTTCCTCCAGTACCTCACAATTTCTTATATTGAGAGACTTCAATTGCGTTAGACTTGTAGCCACTGCGGCTGCTGGAAACAAACTTTTCAAATTCTCACATCTGGCAACATATAAATCAAGTAGATCTGGAAACTTGAAGATTTCTTTACTCCAAACATGCTTTATTTTGGGCAGACCTACCAGCTGCAGGGTTTTCAAATTAGGGAAGGAAAACTGCAGGATTAAGTCCATCATGTTAGTTAAAAACTCAAGATTTCAGTGCTTTGAATTTGAAAATAGGAAAAATTAAACAGGGGAACAAGTTTATTATTAGCTATAATTTTTTTTTATTGGACCAACTATTGAGAATTAAGTTCCAACTAATTTCGAGGACGCACATGTCCTTTTTTACGTGTATTTCATATAACTCGAGTAAAAGTTTACTCAAGGAAAGGTTTCCCAAGACAATAATTCCTAAAAGTTATTTACACTCAATAATTTAAACTTTAAATTTCGAAGGAACATACTATTAAAGGACATTGTCTAACTATACTTTATTATATATATATATATATATAATATATTCCAAGCCTTTTGATATAGAGTACTTCTTTCTTTTGACTCTGATTTTAGTCCTTAATTTGTTTTATTAAGAAAAATGATATCTATTACCTATGTAATTTTAGAAACATCTTCCTCGTATTCTCAACGGAGCTCCCAAGGATACAAAGTCATTATATCATGCCATTGTAAATATTCATTTGCGATGCTATAATAGTTCACAAAAATATGTCAAATTCCATATTTATGCAATGAGCTTTTTTATTTGAAAACTATTTTAGAAAAGTTTCATCTTATTTTTTCAAATCTAACATTTATGACTCAAGACTATGGTGTCTTCAAACTTTCTAACTTTTTTTTCTTACATTTTTTTCAAACTTTCAAACAAAATAAAATAAAAAATTCAATATTTTCAAATATCAAAATAAAAATAATATTAAAAAATAATACTCTAACAATATTTTATTCAATTTTTAATTTTCATCTCTTAATTCACTATTCAAATCAAGCTTGTTTGTTTTCACAACTATTCTCATATTATTCAATATAATCATTATAATTTTTACAAATTCCTATACAAAATTAAATAAACAATTCAATTTTTTCAAATCTCAAAATAAAAATAATATTAAAATAATTTATTCTAATAATAATTTATTCAATTTTTAACTTTTATCTTAATTAATTTCATCTCATCTCATTTGTAGAAACAAATGAGCGTGTCATATATATTAGCCTAGAAGCTTTGAGCCTAGAATACATGAATTAGAAGCGTCATTAAAGAAATATTATCTTAATCATTAAGTTAAAAAGAAGGAAAAAAAAAAAAAAGATTGTTGTACCCATTATCAAGACCCAAGTCACTTTAGCTTTTTCCTAAAAAAATCCACGAGAGAGAGAGAGAGAGAATCTATAGACATAGATTTATATAGAAATTTTGGAAAATTTACTTTCACATACAAAATGTACTGATAAAATGTACGGTAGTGTTTTTTATTAAAAAAAAAAGCATTTGTATGTTTATTATTTAATATTTTTTTAAATATTCACAAAAATGTTTTAATAAAAAACAAAAAAATGTAACACCGATACATTTTAAGTCCCTATTCTCGTTTGATGTAGCGTTACATATGGCAAAATATAGAGAATTTTTAAGTGCGCAATTATTTTGAAAAATATAATATAGAATTTATACGAAAAAAAATGATTTTTTAATAAAAAAATAATATTTACAATCATGACTTGTATAAGCGTTATACATTACTTTTGAAAAAAGTAAATAAATATAGAATACATATGAAAAATTAATATTCTAATAATAAACCACTCTTTCTTAAAAATAGTGCGCATGCATCTCTAATCCATTACTATATCTAATATCACTCTTTTTAATAATAAATTTTACTATTTTTTAAAATAACTGGACAATAATTGTACCATTAATCCAAAATAAATCAATGTGCAGCTCTATTGCTCTAAATTTTAAGATAGAGAGAGGTTGATCGAACTGTTATGGTGTTACCTCATTAACCCCGAAAAGTGTGCCTCCCTGCTCATGTAATTCCTTAGATGACGACGATTCCAAAGTATGCACCCCTTGAAAAAACCGCTTGAGTTTTGGCAACCC
This sequence comes from Juglans regia, assembly GCF_001411555.2. Lineage (NCBI taxonomy): Eukaryota > Viridiplantae > Streptophyta > Magnoliopsida > Fagales > Juglandaceae > Juglans > Juglans regia. The sequence goes on from NC_049908.1 coordinate 30,393,673, forward strand.
ATGAAGGCTTAGCAAAGTTAGGCTAGTGAGTAAAAACCTCGTTGTTGGATCCGTCCCGTCTTCTCTCTGGACAATTTCCTCGAGTACCTTACAATTTCTCATATCGAGATACTTCAATTGCGTTAGACTTGTTGCCACTACGGCTGCTGGAAACAAACTTTTCAAATTCTCACATCTGGCAACACGTAAAGTAAGTAGATCTGGAAACCTGAAGATTTCTTTACTCCAAACATGCTTTATTTTGGGCAGACCTACCAGCTGCAGGGTTTTCAAACTAGGGAAGGAAAACTGCAGGATTAAGTCCATCATGTTAGTTAAAAACTAAGATTTCAGTGCTTTGAATTTGAAAATAGGAAAAATTAAACAGGGGAACAAGTTTATTATTAGCTATAATTTTTTTTTATTGGACCAACTATTGAGAATTGAGTTCCAACTAATTTCGAGGACGCACATGTCCTTTTTTATGTGTATTTCATATAACTCGAGTAAAAGTTTACTCAAGGAAAGGTTTCCCAAGACAATAATTCCTAAAAGTTATTTACACTCAATAATTTAAACTTTAAATTTCGAAGGAACATACTATTAAAGGACATTGTCTAACTATACTTTATTATATATATATATATATATAATATATTCCAAGCCTTTTGATATAGAGTACTTCTTTCTTTTGACTCTGATTTTAGTCCTTAATTTGTTTTATTAAGAAAAATGATATCTATCACCTATGTAATTTTAGAAACATCTTCCTCGTATTCTCAACGGAGCTCCCAAGGATACAAAGTCATTATATCATGCCATTGTAAATATTCATTTGCGATGCTATAATAGTTGACAAAAATATGTCAAATTCCATATTTATGCAATGAGCTTTTTTATTTGAAAACTATTTTAGAAAAGTTCCATCTTATTTTTTCAAATCTAACATTTATGACTCAAGACTATGGTGTCTTCAAACTTTCTAACTTTTTTTTCTTACATTTTTTTCAAACTTTCAAACAAAATAAAATAAAAGATTCAATATTTTCAAATATCAAAATAAAAATAATATTAAAAAATAATACTCTAACAATATTTTATTCAATTTTTAATTTTCATCTCTTAATTCACTATTCAAATCAAGCTTGTTTGTTTTCACAACTATTCTCATATTATTCAATATAATCATTATAATTTTTACAAATTCCTATACAAAATTAAATAAACAATTCAATTTTTTCAAATCTCAAAATAAAAATAATATTAAAATAATTTATTCTAATAATAATTTATTTAATTTTTTAACTTTTATCTTAATTTATTTCATCTCATCTTGTTTGTAAAAACAAATGAGAGTGTCATATATATTAGCCTAGAAACTTTGAGCCTAGAATACATGAATTAGAAGCGTCATTAAAGTAATATTATCTTAATCATTAAGTTAAAAAGAAGAAAAAAAAAAGAAAAAGACCGTTGTACCCATCATTAAGACCCAAGTCACTTTAGCTTTTTCCTTAAAAAATCCACGAGAGAGAGAAAGAGAATCTATAGATATAGATTTACATAGAAATGTTTGGAAAATTTACTTTCACATACAAAATGTACTGATAAAGTGTACGGTAGTGTTTTTTATTAAAAAAAAAAAACCATTTGTACGTTTATTGTATAATATTTTTTTAAATATTCACAAAAATGTTTTAATAAAAAACAATAAAATATAACACCGATACCTTTTAAGTCCCTATTCTCATTTGATGTAGCATTACATATGGCAAAATAAAGAGAGTTTTTTAGTGCGTAATTATTTTGAAAAAGATAATATAGAATTTATATGAAAAAATTTGATTTTTTAATAAAAAAATAATATTTACAATCATGAAATGTGTAAGCGTTGTATATTACTTTTAAAAAAAGTAAATAAATATAGAATACATATAAAAAATTAATATTCTAATAATAAACCACTCTTTCTTAAAAACAGTGCGCATGCATCTCTAATCCATTATTATATCAATTATCAGTCTTTTTAGTAATAAATTTTACTATTTTTTAAAATAATTGGACAATAATTGTACCATTAATCCAAAATAAATCAATGAGCAGTTCTATTGCTCTAAATTTTAAGATAGAGAGAGATTGATTGGACTATTACGGTGTTACCTCTTCAAGCCTGAAAAGTGTGCCTCCCTGCTCATGTAATTCCTTGGATGACGACGATTCCAAAGTACACACCCCTTGGAAAAACCACTTGAGTTTTGGCAGCTCATCAAGGCTTAGCAAAGTTAGGTTGGGGAATAAAAGCCTCGTTGATGTTGGATCTATCCCGTCTTCTCTCTGGACAATTTCCTCCAGCACCCCACAATTTGTTATCTTGAGAGACTTCAAATGCGTTAGACTTTTCAAACTCTCACATCCATTAACATTACTCCAAACATGCTTTATTTTGGGCAGGTGTTGCAGATGCAGTTCTTTCAAACTTGGGAAGGAAAGCTGCAGGATTAAGTCCCTCATATTATAAGTTAAAGACGCTCAAGATTTCAGTGCTTCAAATTTGAAAATAGGCAAAATTAAACAGGAGAACAAGTGCATTATTAGCTATAATTTTTTTTATTGGACCAACTGTCGGGAATTAAGTCCCGACTAATTTTGACAATGCACATGTCCTTAACAAAGCTTTTTATGTGTACTTCATATAACCTATCAAGGAAGAATTTCCAGTACGATAATTCCTAAAAGTTATTTACACTCAAGAAATTAAACAAATTTTGGAGGAACATACCATTAAGATGAATGCTCATACCACTTGAGCCAATTTCTACAATTTGGTCTCGAATTAAAGAACACTGTCTAACTATACTTCATTATATATATAATAAATATTCCAAGCCTTTTGATATAGAGTACTTCTTTCTTTTGACTCTGTTTTTAGTCCTTAATTTGTTTTATTAAAAAAAATGATATCTATTACCTATGTAATGTTAGAAACATCTTCCTCGTATTCTAGTGAGCCATCTAATCACTTTCTTTTATTTTTTATTTTATAAACCTATTACAACCCTTTTCATATTAAAAATACTTTTGATTGTATTGTCTTTAAAAACACTTGGAAAATATGTCAAATTAATTTCATTATTATGTAATCAGTTTTTTTATTTCAAAATCATTTTAGACATGCAAGTCCCATCTTATTTTTGTTTTCAAATTTAACTTTTATACCCCAAGACTAAGCTGGCTTCTTCCGCCACAACCTAACAGCGGCGCATGCAATTATACTCTGGGCACGGGGAATGCCAACTAAATCATGTTTATGCTTATGGTGTGCTTGACAAATGATTTACATGGACTTGTGTAAATGTACCTGATGATGTAGAAGCGGCACCTGAAGATCATGGTTGTTGCCTTCCGAATTGGTTTCTCTTGTGCTTAAGAAGCTCACGAGCTTTGGAAGATCCCATAGCTCCAAGGTTTGCAGTCGACAAAACACCTCTTCTATTCCGTGATCTTCTTCTTCTTTCACGAATATTGCACCCAAGTTGTTGCATCTTCTTATCCTCAATTCTTCAAGTAGTGAAAGGCCTCTGGCTATCGATAATGAGAAGATAAATCTTAATTTCTCACAGTTATCCACCTCTAAAACTTTCAAGTATTTGAAGGATGTCCTCAACTCAGAGAGATGCATAATAATATCATTATTTTGGATATGGAGATGCTTCAGTTGTTGAAAATCTTCTCTATCTAATTCATATAAGACACTCTTAGTACTGTTCGACTCGTCTAAATAAAGATATTCTGTCCCCTTCAGTAGCATTTTGATCCCAAAGTCCAATTGGAAGTTGCTCATATTCAGTTTGAGTTCTAACGTTCTTGAGAAGGCGGCCATATAAAAAATGTGATGCCCATCCTGGCCATCTCCAATGCGTATCTTGTATCTCTCAAGCTCTTTTGAAAACAAATCTTTCGGTAGCTTGTTGGCAACTTCAATAATATCTATCTCTAAGGTGATCAAATCTGACAAATGCTTTAGCTCTGCAAGGCTAGCATTTTTTCCTTCATTATTGGGTCCTTCAACCTCCCATTGGACTTTGATGTTTCGCATATACAATTCTTCTAACTTGACCAAGCTTGACAAGACATTAGGAGGAATCACTTTAAGTTCGGAACAATTGGTCAAATCCAATAACCGCAAACCAGTCAATGACCCTATTTCTCCTGGCAAGTTTGAAATGTCAGAACTAGCAAGACTAAGAATTACTAAAGTCTTGAGTTTTCCAATCCAATGAATATCTTCCAACTTACATCCATCTAGACACAATGTTTGTAGGTTTGCAAGTGGCAAAAGTGATGAAAGTTGTATATTTGTCAAACTCAAAACTTCGAGCTTCTCCATCCCTTGGAAGAAAATGTCTTCAAGCTTGTCCATCCCTTGCAAGGAGCTGCTTGGGGTTTCCGGATATCGAGGTTTACACTGGACATGAAAGTATCTTAATTTAGGAGATTCTATTTTATTGGGATATTTATGGATATGCTCTCCACCATGAATAGAGAGCGCCTCGCATCTTTTTAGTGAATCCACATTTGGCCATGTTTTTGGCCCACCATCGCCTCTCATGACAAACATATTATGATCATTTGACGCAATGTTTGTAGCGACGTGACGAACAACATCATGCATGTAAAATTCCTCTGAGCTACGAGGACTTTGTAGAAGCAAACAAGCATCTTGGAGCTTGCTAACTAAATATTCTAGTCTGTTTCTTGCTCCATCCAATGTATGAATGCCATGGAATAAACACAGACTGAAACCATATCTCAACAAGTCCCGATAGGAAATGTAGTAACCTTGTCGAGCACAAAGCAAAAAGAGGGATTGGAGCTCTCTTCCAACAAGATGTTTATAGCTCAGTTGTATACAAGTATATACGGGTGACCATATTTCTGTGTCATGTTCTGGAGGGGGTCTTGTTAGTTGCTCCAAGGCATCCTTCCAAATTTTCAAATTCTTATGATCCTTTAATGCCCTAGAAACTGTTACAAGTGCAATAGGAAGACCTCCACATGCTGTAGCTACCTTAATTGCTTCGTTTCGCAAATCAAGATCATCTTTGACAGAATCACCTGCCATCTTTTCGAATAAGTTCCATGCTTCTTGTTCTCCTAAAATGTCGAGTTTAAAGTTGTTCTCTTCGGTGACCATCTCAGAAGATAGTACATGTCGATCTCTGGATGTGAGTAGTACTTTGCATCTTTCGGAAGGAATAATTCCTATTTCCTCCAAATCAAGTCGCTTCCATATATCATCCAAGATAACAAGTATCTTTTTCTCCTTGTCTTTTTCTAACCTCGCCCGTAGATGGCCTGCTCTTACCATTTCAGTTTTACAATTAGGATCAAGCTTTAGATCTAGCATGTCTGCAATTTCTTCTTGAATTCGACTTAGGTTTGGGCTGTCTGTCACATTTGCCTTAGCCACCTCATCGAAGAAGCTTTCTTCCTTGGCTTTCTTGAAAATTTCTTTCATAAGTGTACTCTTTCCAACTCCAGGTGACCCCCACACGCCGATCTTGTTGATATTAGCATCTCCCAATGCCGCCATAATTCTCTTCGTAATTAATATCCTCGAATCCAAAGTCATGTAATCCACGTTTGTTGGAGTCACTATTTCTTGAGCAGCAGGACGATAGGAAACTCCGTCGACGAGGTTTGGCTTTTCTTTAAGAAGTTTTGTAATATTATCCACCATCTCCTTTGCTTCCCGGCTTATCTGATGTCGTTGCTTCAAGTTCAGGCATGACGCATTAGAGTTCCTCGATTCCTCTTCTTCTTCACCTCCACCAAGTTCCTTGGTGGCCAATTGATGTATCATACCATCCACCTTTGACAACCACGTTTTTACATCATTGTGAATTTCATCGCCGTTATTTGAAGCAGTGTCAACGTCGTGTTGAACCCTGTTCTTAGCATCACGCAACGTCTTCTCCAGCTCCTTCAGATTCTCCATGTTGCTCTTGTAGTGACATGAATAACATAGCCACTGTCCAACTGGTCTAATAGTGTACTTTGTAATTTCTGCTGCAACTGCAATAACGATATCCATTCTTGTATGCCACGGTCCGTCACCAGCTTCCTCTTAACTTTTTTTTAGGGAATTTTTGTTTTATAAAATTTTTGGAATTTTTGTTTTATAAAATTTTTGAACTCAAACAAACTGATGAAAAACAAAAAAGATATAGAAGTTGAAACTGCGATGGCAATAAAGCACGAGGAAAAACAAAGAAATAAATTTGAGTACCTCTCCTTAGGACATTGATGGACTAGAGGCTGGAGTAAAGAGTTAATAGGATGAAGTTGGAAACCAAATTTGGCAAAGAGAAAGATGAAAAATAGGCGGCGGGGTTTTGATTCCACAACATCAATGTAGATACCAGACCAAAAACAGAGTTGGGAGTGGGATATTGCAGCAAAGACGGATCAGTACTAAAATGAATCACGGAAGTAGAACAACAACCCAAGAACGCATCGAGAAAGCTTTTCACCAAAAACCAGAAAAAAGAAAAAGAAGAGAAGAGAAATGACAATTATCAATATGCCAAAAGGCAGGAACAGAGAAAGGATGATCAACCACTCTCGGTTACTCTTTCACAAATGCATCACTTTCTTCGTCAGCCTCTAGTCAAAGTCTTTTTTTTTTTAGCAGCTGCATAAGTAAAATGTATATTACGAACACAACCGATGAATCATCCAGATGCAACATCTAAAATATCATATATCGATCTGAAAGAATTTAATTAAACATAATAATGCGAAGTTGGACATATGAGTACTGAATCTTTATGGTGATTGGTGGGAAGAGTATTGAAGCACGTACGTACGTACCTCTCTTTTGCTGCTCTGAAATATGAAGACTGCAAAACAATGACGCTCAATAATGGAATCGATTTTAAAACGCCAAGGGTCAGTGTTCGTAAGTCCAACTTTTGGAGCAGCGCATAGGGTAAAATGGCTATAGCAGCCAACGTGAACAATGAATCAAGGATAGAAACGAGCAGATCACGACCAACAAAAACTAAAGAGCCAATGGAGAGAAAAAAACCATCCACCAGTCGTTTGTTTTGGTTTTTTTTTTTTTTGGATGCAATTAACAACCACCCATCAAACCAAAAAGTCTTTGCCGACCATATAATTTTCAAAGACTAATGACAGTTGCGATATATACAAAAAGCGTTAGATATTATAAAAGTATATTTACATATTAACGATTTTGCAATTTATATTTTGTGAATTTATTTTTCTTCTAAAAGATATATTTATATTCTTAACGATTTTTCTATTCTTGAAACAAAATGGGAGGAGCTGTGCTACATCTCGAGGATGTGCACGAATTTTTCGAGAGTAATTTTTTTTAATTTATTTTTTATATATTTAAAAAAATTATAATATCATTAAAAATACTTCTTTAATCACTAATATGATAGGATCAATTGCAATTTTAATTTTGATTATTAAAAAAACATTTACTTATCACATGTTCAATGACTGAAATTCATGCATGCACTTAGTATTAATTTCCATGTAGATAGTTAATTAATATTTAATAAGAATCATGTATATATGAGAATATGCATTTATCATGAAATTAGTGGTAGAATTAACAATACTAATTATGTAAGCAACGTTTTTTTTTATACAAAAGGTTATATTATTAAATTTTTTTTAAGAAAAAGATAATGTGAAGATTAGTCTTTTTTTATCTAAAAGCTTATATTATATTATAGTTTTTTTAAAAAATATTTAAAAAAATATTTTTTATATATAAAATAATGAATTAATTTTTTAATTAAATACATCTAATAAAAAAAGTAATATTTATTATATAAAATGCATACAATAATATAATTTGTTATATATTAAATTATTTGATATTTATACGTTACAATGTTTGAATGGTCAAATTAGATCTCGGACATCGGTAATGCATCGATCCCAGTGGTCAAAGTCGGTATTCGAAAAGCTTGAATGACAACAAAAGTGCCCAACAAAGAACGCCGGCAGCTCATTTTGACCATTGAAGATTGAGCGGTGCTGCCGGCTGCTCTTTTCACCGTTAGTTTAAAATTATTTTTTTATTTATATATTTTTTTATCATTTTAAAATATTTTAAAAAAATATTAATAATTTAATAATCATTTTTTTAATTATTAAATAAAAATTAAAATAAAATTAAAATATATAAAATGTTAAAATGAGAAGATAAATAAAATAGCTAAAGTAACATTTTTTAAAATAATTAAAAAATTGTCAAGTGCAACGTGATCGAGGACCCAGCTACCTACCTTCTCTTTTCCAGTTTTCCTGATCCAGCTATCACCCAGAAAGCACGTTACACGTACGATTAATAATAATAATAATAATAATAATAATAATAATAATAAAATAGGAAAAAGCTTCGTAGTCCCTCCCGTCGTTAACTTATATATTAGCGTTGGAAAAGTCCACTATGCCGGCCAAATCATAACGTTCAGTTTGACCGTTCGTTTTTTTTATCCAACGATGAAAAAAGTAATTTTAAATATATTAACATATTTTAAACAAATCATAACGTTCAGTTTGACCGTTCGTTTTTTTTATCGAACGATGAAAAAAGTAATTTTAAATATATTAATATATTTTTTAAAATTTTTTAAATAATTTAAAAAATAAAAAAACAAATTTTACAACTAGCAGTCAAACCAAACAGTACTACTCAATAGGGCTGTACAAAAACCGATAGCACCGGCCGCCACCGACGCGAACCGACCGGCCGAGTCAGGAACCGGCCGGAACCGGTGAAGAACCGGTCGGCGTGCGGTGGAAATAGCTAGAAACCGATGTTCAGCGGTTCGGTCTCGGTTTGAAGCTGGACCGGACCGCCGAACCGACCGATATAATAAAATCCTTTTTTTTTTTAATATACCCTTATCAAAACGGCGCCATTCCACTTAAGTATAAGTTGAACGGCGCCGTTTTAGTTAATAAGTACTGCAACTGATACTGGAAACGACGCCGTTTGGCATTAAACCAAACGTCGTCGTTTTATTAAGGACGTAAGAAAAAAATAATAAGTCTGAAACGACGCCGTTCCACTTAAACTTACGTGAAACGGCGTCGTTTCGTTAAGAGCTTTCTTCTTCCCCGATCTTCTTCTTCCCGAAAGTCTCTCCTCTGCAACCCTCTCTCCCTCTCTCTTCTGTAACTCTCTCTCTCTCCTATGCATCTCTCCATCTCTCATTCTCTCTCATAATTATCTCACTAGAACTGCCAAAGAACCGACGCCGACCGAGAACCGGCAGAGAACTGCCTCGATCGGTGTCCTCCTCGCCATCGACCGGTTACGGTCGGCATCTCATCCACTTTCCAGACGTCGGTCGGCGTCGGTTTTGCCCAAAAACCGCGCCGACGACGTCGGTTTTCACCCCTACTACTCAAGGGCTCATTAGTGTTGGCTTTAGCGCCAGTCCGTTTGAGATAAATTGATTTTAAGTTGAGATACTTCAATAATTTGAAAGTTTGATTTCGTCTGGTTACCAAACATCTCTCAACTCATTTCGACTCATCATTACAATTTTTTCAAATTTTAATATAAAATATAATAAATAATTAAATTTTTTCAAATATCAAAATAATAATAATATTAAAAAATAATACTTTAATAATATTTTATCATCTCAACTCCACTCAACTCAACTCACTTCAACATCCAAACACAACCTAAATATTTAAATATTACATTTAATTTAAAATTAAATTAATATTTTAAATTAATATCAATGAATTAACTCTCAAATATTTAATATTTAAATTTAAAATTAAATTAAATATCTGAAATGATATCAGTTGATTAACTCCCAAACGGCCTCAATTAAGCTTTATATATTCCGCTTTAGTTCTTTATAACCTACGGATCGGATCCATTAGCTGTAAGAGTACGTTTAGATGTTAAACCGAGTGAATTGAATTAAATTGAGATGATAAAATATTATTAGAATATTATTATTTATTATTATTATTATTTAAAAATTTAAAAAAATTAAATTATTTATTATATTTTGTATTGAAACTTAAAAAAATTATAATAATGAATTGAGATGAATTTAGATTCCAAACGAAGCTAGCTCTGAGAAACAAACCACTTCTGAAAGAAAATATAATAATCATTCATTTTATTAGCCTCCGATTGAATATAAAAATATTCTCATTTATTTTTTAATATTTTATTTTTAAATATCACTCAATTAATCTGTTAGGCATATATATTATATTATATTATATGCAGATAGATCGTGTACTGCGCAATTGAGATCAACTTATAAATCAAATTCGCAAATAAACATAAGCTATTTATCAATTTCTGATAATTTATGAAGCATTTTCTTTGCTCGGATGGATGTAGCAAAAAAATAAACCGATCAATTTCATTTATTTTCTTTAAATGACCTTCTGTTTTTGTTTTTTCTTTTCCTATATATAATAAATTTAGGGTTTTTTTTCACGCTATATAATATATGTTTTAATTGTTCCTTTCTTAAAACCGATCAATAGATATAATATATCATACATATATTTTTGAAAATAAGACAGTACTACTTCAATTCATGGAGATTAATTACCATGCAACCACCTCGATCATCAATTGTGTCGTTTAGTCACCTAATTGTATAACTTTCTAATCTTTATTTGCTAAAGTTCATTAATATACCACTGAATTCAATTTTATGCGCGAGGCTGCCTCACTATTCAGAAGTAATTAGTCCTTTAGCTCTGGTTTCTAGTAAGAACGTGAATGGAGAAAGTAATATTTTAGAAGCCGAAATTTAGGTTTGTTTGGTTACACAGATGATATGGAATAAAAATTGAATAAAATATTATTATAATTTTATTTTTATTTTGAGATTTAAAATTTCTGAATTATTTGTTATATTTTGTTTAGAATTCATGAGACATTTTTAATAATTAGATGAGATGAGATAGTTTGTTTTCCTAGATAAGATAAGATAAAAATTGAAAGTTGAATAAAATATTATTAGAATATATTCTTTTAATATTATTTTTATTTTGAGATTTGAAAAAATTAAATTATTTATTTTATTTTGTGTGAAAATTTAGAAAAGTTGTAATAATTAGATGAAATGAGATAATAATGATTATCAAAACAAATGAGGGAGAAATAATCACGTGAAGTTGTGTATAGCATAAGCTTCTGGCTTTAAGGAGAGCAGCAATGCATTGGTGGAGTTGGAGGGTGATTCATAGCTTGTAATGAAGGCTTTGAGCATTGGTGAATAAGTGAGGGCAGATTATATATACCAGAAGAATTCTTAATGTTGTAATGGATTGGAGTGTTAGGCTTGTGTATAGAGAAGCAAACAACGTAGCATATAAACTTGCAAAATTAGCTTCTTCTTCTTTTATTTTTTTATTTTCAAGAGGAGAGGGTGTGGATAGAAGAAGCCCCTCAATAGATTACAAATACTGTTCTTAGTGAGAAATAATTTACTGATTGAACACTTATATATACAATAAAGGAAACACATTTGATTTAAAAATAAAAGATATAATCACGAAATTTAGTATTTACACAGGACTTTTTGAATATAGCTAAATCAATATTCAATAGTGAAGAAAAAACATTACATACATACATTAATCTTAGCATAATTACAAAGTTATTTTTAATGTAATGAAATCATATTCATAAGAAAAATCAGTTTGAAAATTCCTAAAACAAAAATATAGGAGAAAAAGTTAGGAAAGGTACAATTACTCTCTATATGTGTTTATTCTTTCCAAAACGTTCTTATACTTAATCATATAAATAATATGATAAATTTTAAATGATTTATAAAGTAAATATTTAAATTGTTTATTTTATTTTATTTAAAAATTTAAAATAATTATAATGATGAAATAAGATGTGTTGTGAAAATAAACGAAACCTTAATTTCTTTTATCACTTAAACCAACGCACAGAGAAGAAAGAACCGAAATCCTCTTTATTTTTGGGAATATTAAAAATGACTAAGAACATCTATGAAAACTTATCAGATTATAATCAAACAAGAAACATTCACAACATACATACAACATAGCCAGTTCGGATGCGGAGCAGGTAAAATCTTCATTAAACGCTCTAACTCATGACCAAGCTAGCATAAAGACGTGCAGAAGTGAGAACTGAGAAGCATTTACAAAGTAGATGTTACACATACCGAGTTATCAGCTGATACACTAACGGAAATGGGTAAAGTCGGGTGCCAATCAACAGCTAATGTTATAGCTTCACTGTGTGGAAGAGTTCTCAACCCACTTCTTTGAACACCAACCTGAGCCAAAAAATAGAAACAAAATGATCAATACAGCTTCCATCTACTTTTGTCTTTCCCAATAATCACACGTAGTACTGATCCTGCCAACCCAAAAAAAGTTTATAATAGATGATCTAAAACGGCCAGTACAAACCCAACAATGTTGTCAACCGAAGAACCAAAAAATCACATGCAACATAAACAAAAAATAAAAATACCAACATAACTCATAAAATCCCAAAAACAAAAAACTACCACACAAACCCTACCTAGCATCTCATAAAATCAACCCACCTAATCAGATAAAATCACAGAGTGTTGTCCCTTACCTTCAACCAGTGATGTTCGGTGCTTGTAGGAAAAGATCCCACGATCCAATCTAAAATAGAGAGCGAACGAGAGAGACTGAGTCAGAGAGAGAGCGCGCAAGAGAGAGTGAGTTCTAAGAGTCAGTTGAGAGTGTCGAGAGAGTGAGACGGAGAGAGAGAGCGACGAGAGAGAGACAAGTCTGAGAGTTCTAAAGAGTATGGAGAGGTTCGAGTGAGAGATAAGAGGCAGCCACAAATTGTTGGATGATATATAGAGAAATTCTGGGCATCAGTCCTGCGTAGTATTTTTTTAAAAAAAATGCTGGGCAACACTCAGAAGCCGCAGCACACTCTTAAGAAATTTTTTATTTTTTTTTCAATCCAGCACGTGCTGAGGCTTCTACCAACAATAGAGTGTGAAAAAGATTTTTTTTTTTTTTTTCACTCAGCTGCAGTAGAGTGTGCTGCGACTGCAGGCTTCAACAAAGAATTTTTCTGATATATAATACATTTAGAGAAAACGACGTTATTTTTGGTATAACAATCAGGTATCGGTTAAATATCAGATAATATATGGAATGGTTCGGTTATAATATGTGGAATGGTTATAATACGTTTTCGTTTTAAAGCCAATACAGGTCGGGTTGAAAAATAGAGAAGGTCGGGTGAGCGATATTAAATATAGTATTAAAATATACAAATCTTTAACAAATATTTGTGCTTTTAATTCCTCGAAGGGAATAAATGATTAGGATAAAACTGTGGTATTAAAATTGGTCGGTGGTGCACGTTATGAAAGTCGATCAAATTAATAAAGATATATATGCACAAAAAATAAAAAGTGATTTGAATTTATAGATGGGTTGATATAATTTACGAATAATAAAATAAAAAAAGTTAAATTTTGATAGAAAATATCGGAGGAAAAAAACACTTTCGAACAGACAGTGAAAAAAGCGGACTGAAAAACTGAGTGAGCAAATGACAAAAATGGAAATAATATTTGTAGTCATGAGTGTATAAGTGTCGTGCAGTTATTTTAAAAAAAAAAATTCTATTTAAAGTCCTTAAGCGAGAGAAAACATAATTTTAAAAGGGATAATTTTATAATTTTAAAAAATTTTAAAGTTAAAATAACCTAGACTTACATTCCAATCTCCATTTTAAAACTGTACCTAACCTTGCTCCCCAGAGCAGTGCGTTCATTTTTGCACATGGAATAATAATGGGATCACGACCAATATGGTAGGCCGTACGTCTGCACATATATTTATTCATAACTCATTATAGAGTTTAATGAAATTAAAAACTTTTTAAATCTTTCTTTTTTTCGCAATTCAGAAAAAAAATATTAAAATAAATTTATGTCTACATTAATCATAGTAGAAAGTACATCATTTTTATATAGATTTTATGTGTATGTAGAACACATATTTAAAGTTGTTTTTAATTTTTTTTTTTTAAACAAACATAAATATTTTTTAAATCAATTTCCATCCTTTTCTTTTTAACAAAGTCAGGTATAAAAATATTTGTACACGCATTATTAATTAACACATACCGGCACATAACCTTAGCTAATTGAATTCAATTATTCTAAGAATAGAGCAAAACAAGCTTATAGGTCGTTAAAGTTATAAAAAGCCCAAACAATTGCCTTATTTAATGATCAACCAGCCATGAATATCATTCCAAAGGAGGTGTTTTGAGAAGAAATGATTTTATTTCTTTTGATAGGGACGTGAGCACTGAGGCAATGCAAAGGCTTGTATTTAACCATGAATACATCGTAAAAATGATAAAAATAATTTGTACAAACTTTAAATATATAAATTTTATATAAGTTATTATAAAAAAAAATAGAATTCACTTTTAAAAAGTATAAAAAATTTATTTTTTATTAATAAGATTTATTATTTTATAAAAAATTTATATAAAATTTATCTATTTAAAATTTGTATCTACTATTATTTTAAAAATAAGGTAAAAGAAAACAATAAGATCTTTGATTTACATCTCCTCATAAATGTGGTTGACAGCTTATGCATTCCTTATCTGTTGGGTCACTATCTTGATTTGACTTGACAGCATTGTTAGAGTCTCAAGGAAGGATTGAATTTAAAATTCATCTTAATTCATTTCATCTTATTATTATAATTTTTTTAAATTTTTACATAAAATATATTATGTTTAGATTTTTCAAAATCATTGTGAGAGTTACATATTCTTTCTTAGTTCTTTCTGTCCTTTGCCTAATTTGCTTTAAAACATCATTCTAGAGACCTAATCGATTCAATCCATCAATATTTCAAAGATAAGGATGGACAAGCTTGGAAACTGTGAGAGTTAATGTAGAGACAAGGATAGACAAGATTTTAGGCAATAACATTGGATACTCTCACAGTTTTACCTCAATTGGAGAGACGATGAGGGATATTGAGGAGAGGTTTGGTTTATAGATGAGTTGAGATAATTTATGAATAGTAAAATAAAAATTAAATTATTTATTATATTTAGTATAAAAATTTGAAAAAGTTATTTTAGAATTTAAAAATTCTAAATTAATATAGTCTCACAATGATTTTGAAAAATACTAAGAAAGAATATGTAACTCTCACAATGATTTTGAAAAATCTAAACATAATATAGTCTTGTTTATTAAATTAAGTTTTAAATTATTTTAATAAAATATTGTTGATTATTTGTGAATAAAATATAAATTTGATGGGTAAATAGTGACTATTTAACTTTAAAAATTCTTTTAAAATTACTGTCGTTCAAAATCTAAATTAATAAATTTTTACTAGTCTAATATAAATCATTTATATAAAATTTAATTAATATCTAACAAGTACAATGCGAATACTCAAGCATTCCATTTTGAAAGTTGAACGGAAATTTCAAGTACTATCCAAAATCCAAATTGGGATATTTGTACATGGATCACGACCAACATAAATGAAAAAGTAATCCGATAAATTAAAGTAATTTTATATTTGTTAAATTTATTTTATAATAAAAATAATTTTATAAATTAATATAATTTTTATTTTTATAAATTTTTTTTATAATTAAAATATTTCCCCTATTGATAATTCAAGAACTCAGAAACTCTTACGAGAATTTAATTATTTGAAAACTAAGAATTACGGAGGAGGCCAATGAAAAGAGGTACATCATGAGGACACGGCCCCAACCATACTGCATGTGCATGATTCCGCCATGAGTGAAAAGTAAAATCATAGATGACAATAGTGCTGTCAGATAAAAAGGATGGATCGATATATAATATCGAAAGAAAAAGCAGTCGAATCTCTTTATCTTCATCTGCCTAATGCATGTGCATAGCTATCAAAAAGTAAGACACGTTGAAAAAGAAGCATTAACTATGACAGATGGTCATAAATGATATTAATGACCCACCAAACAAACTGAAAAACTGCGTTTTCATTTATTTTTCACTGTCACACTCCGTACGTGGTTGGGTATTCATCGGTGGGCAGTCTCCTTTGACAGATTATCTAAAACATGCGTTTCTATGGAAAAAATTAAAAAAATATATATTTATAATTATAAATTATGTAATTATCTTATAATCATTTTAAAAAAATTAAATAAAATATAAGATATACATAAAAAAAAATTAATTTAAATTTAATGTTTTGATTTAAATTTGAATTTCAAAATTAATTCACAATTACACATGTGAATTATATAACTATTGTGTAATCGTAATGTTTATATACTTTACAATTATATATAGAATTATTTTTTTAAAATAGTGTTAACCTAAATTGAAATTAAAAAAAAACAATTAATGGGTTAAAATATATCTTTTAAATACTTATAACTTTAAATTTTAAAAAATATGATCATTTCTTTAAAAAATTAAATAATAGTTATTTTTATTTTAAAAAGAAATTTTTAATTGTTTTAAATAAATATAACATTTTTAAAAGTATTTTGACCATATAGTTATGAAATAATAAATAATTTTTATAATTTATACCTTAAGTTATATTATTAAATAATTATTTATTGTTTTGTAATTATATGATCAAAATACTTTTAAACATGTTATATTTGTTAAAAAAAGTAAAAATTATTTTGTAAAATAGAAATAAAAATTATATAATTTTTTAAAGATTATGATCATATTTTTAAAAATCTAAAATTATAATTATCTAAAACTTATATCAATATTTTAAAAAATTAATAGTTTTTTTTTAAAATTTCAATTACGTTCAATACTATTATAGTTTTATGAAAATTTTTATAAAATATAATAAATAATTTAATTTTTATAAAATTTAAAATAAATTAATATTATAATAATATTTTATTAAAGTTGGATCAAAATAATGAACGGAATGAAAGGTAATTTTTGCAAAATGTGGACAATTGATCAAATAAGAAAGAAGAATGATTATTTAGCTAATCTGTCAAAGGAGACTGACTGCCCACGGATGGATACCCACCCTCGTACGGACTGTGACAGTAAAAAATAAATGAAAACGCAGTTTTTCAGTTTGGTCGTTCATTAATATCATTTATGACCATCTGTCAATGCTTCTTTTTCATGTTTTGATTTTTTGTCTTTTTCACTGTCTTACTTTTTGATAGCCATGCACATGAAAATGCTGGACCTCCCGCTGGCTCCCGCTGGCTTCAGAGTATTTTTATGTGTTTTTTTCAAATTATTTTTTATATAAATTTTTTTAATAATTTTAAATATTTTATCTATAAATACACATTTTTATTGCATTCACATTCTCAAAAATCGAAGTCTCATCTCTAACTCTCTTCATTAAATGGCTCGTTCTTTCTTTCGCAAATTACTTATATACTTGTCATCTGATGATGAGCTAGATGCTGTTATTAATGCCGAGGCTGATGGAGAGTCATCGAGACATCATGACAATCGCCAACGTCGTAAGTTTATTCGGCGTGATCATATTCAAGGGCATGAGTGCCTTTTTCGTGACTATTTCTCAGAAAATCCAGTATATCCCTCCAATCTATTTCGAAGGAGATTTCGGATGAGTCGTCCCTTATTTCTCCGTATCCTAAATGAGGTAGAGGTTTACGAGCCGTACTTCGTCCAGAGAAGAGATAATGCCGGAAGACTTAGTTTATCTTCTATGCAAAAGATAACCGCAGCATTTAGAAATGATTACACGTTATCTAATTTATAATTATAAACATATTTTTTTAAAATGTTTTTCCATAGAAACACATGTTTTAGCTAATCTGTCGAAGGAGACTGTCCACCGATGGATACCCAACCACGTACGGACTGTGACAGTGAAAAATAAATGAAAACGCAGTTTTTCAGTTTGTTTGGTGGGTCATTAATATCATTTATGACATTCTGTCATAGTTTAATGCTTCTTTTTCAACTTTTGTTTTTTGTCTTTTTCAACTTGTGTTACTTTTTTATAGAAAATTTTATTCACTGTATTATTATTTTATTTTTATTTTATTAAATATGATGTGATATATTTATTATCATTAAATGATTATTTATTATATTAAAAAAAAATTATTTATTACATATTTTTTTATCATCTAATAATTAAATTATATACTATTTAATAGAATTAAAATAAGATAAAAATATGATATATAGCATTATTTAGCTATGCAAATGCATTAGAGCATCCCCATCCAGATGCCTAAAACACTGTTATCTCTAAAATTTAGAGATGAAATTTAGGGTTTACGAGTTTGGCGCCTCCCATCCCATTCCCTAAATTAGGGATTACTTTTCGGGGATCTACAGTCATTCCCCATATTTGGGGAACCACTGTACATCCCCAAAACGCCCGAACCCCAAATCTGTTGCCCTTCCGTCCCGCGTGTTCCTCTCTTCCCTCTCGATCGCCCTCGTTCGTGAAGGAGGCCCTCTCTCGCCCCGTCTGCCACCATCTACGGTGTCTTCTCTTCATCGACTCCACAGGAATGTAAGTTTTCTCTTCTCTGTGAAACTCGCGCCCTCTTCTTCTCTCCATGGATGGACTCTGTCCTCTCTCGCAGAGATTGAACAAACTGAGCCTCTTTCCATGGTGAATCTGATATATTTTCGAGTTTTATTGTTATGATCTATTGTATTTGTCAGTTTTGCCACTTGAAATCCGAGAACCCTAGATTTCAATTACTACTCTAGGGCATGAATATTCATGGATCTGTGACCCATATTCACTGGATTTAGAATGCATGTATCTGCCATGGTTGGATTTTGTTCCTGGATTTATCGACTTCTTAGTGCTATTTTATCAATCGACTTGCTGCTATATACAAACACTGCATTTTATTGGGTGCTCTGCGGTTTGAATGAACAATTTTTATCATCTATCATTCACGGCACAGTTACTTTATTGTTCTTAATGGATAAATCTCAGACATTGCTCTGCTTTGTGGAGCTTGTGTGGAGTGTTGTGCATCATTTGGCCATTAATTCCTGAAGCTGAGTACGTATGAAAACTCCCCATTTTTGTATGGCCCGACTTTTTTTCCCTTTGAATCATTTACCATAATCCAGTTGGTTATGTTGTCCAATGAGACCAAATGGTGTTATTTTTTATAGCACTATTACTGTCATTTTGTCATTACCAGCTTTGAGCTCCCTTGTTGGTTTGTAGTATTTTTGTTAAATGACTCTCTATGAAAAATATTACTTGTATGTGTTTAGGAATTTATAATTCAACATGATACATTTCTTGTATCATTCAACATGACTATAATGAATATTTCTTGTTATATAATTTGTATTTTGTCAATGACCATATATGTTTGGGTACATATGGTTATATACCTTTGGTTTGTGCTGTTTTTGCCCCCCATAATCCATATAATGGAGACAAACATGTTGTGTATTATTAAACTTTAATGGTTTATGTCCATACAAAGCCACCCGAATGATATATGTCCTCCTCTGATCACCACACATACAAAGCCATTTTTAATGACATTAACTGATTATTGATTGTGCTTTGTGCATCAATTTTTCATACAAATTTTTAATCCTATACTCTCTTCAATTTTCTGTTATTTAATCCTATACTCTCTTCAATTTTTTGTTATTTAAATGAAGTACTCTCTTCAATTTTCTGTTATTTAATCCTATACTATCTTCAATTTTCTGTTCCTACACTTTCTTCAATTTTCTGTTATTTAATCTTATACTCTCTTTAATTTTCTGTTATTTAATCCTATACTCTCTTCAATTTTCTGTTATTTAATCCTATACTCTCTTTAATTTTCTGTTATTTAATCCTATACTCCCTAATTTTCTGTTAGCTTATACTCTCTTCAATTTTTAATCCTACCTCATACCAGTTATTTAATCTGAGTTTGTGGCATGTGTTTGCTGGTTTGAGCTACTGTTATCTCTTTAATTATTGTTCCCATGGACTAAACTTTGTTGGTTTGACAAAGATAAAATCTGTTTTTATGTTCTTATGCACTTTGCATGCTGTTTAGTATTGGAATTTCCTTCTCTAACCCCTGGCTGTGAATCTGTCTGTGCTATTGGGACCTTTGCAGTGTTTAGTACTGATGAATAATTATTACTTGTGGGGGAGGGAGGGAGGGGGCTGCATGTCGACTGTTAGGCTATGATGATGGGGTTTAGTAAGATAATTCATAAGTGTTAATGGGCCCCATTGAGATGGCGGGGTAATCCTTACCCGAATGATCATACTGCAGTTTGTAATTGTTTTCACAAAAGGCTCGTGGGGTTTGGGTAAGGTTTTGCAGCCATTTGATGTTGGGCTCATCTCTCACACATGATGTAAATTTTGTAACCCATTCTGAGCCACATTTAAAACACACGAGTGTTTAGGGAAGTGGATGGGAATGCTCTTATTTTTACGTTTTCAAACTAAATTTTTTATTGGATCTGAGTTGTCTTAACCTTTCGGCTGTGATGATGAGACAATCCGAACATGGTGATAAAACACTTTGGCACACACCTCCATGGCATGGTAACCCGGATGGCCGATAAATAGTGGCAACCGGTTGTTGCAACCATGCAAGTATATGTGCCAAGTGTGTCGTCATACGTTGCCATAGGATTCCTGAGCCGGCTACAAAAATCACTTGCAAATTTAGTTCTTATTTTCTAACATGTGTATTACATGTTTTATGTTTACAAATTTTTAGAGATGGACTCAGGAGAGCATGGAAATATGTTCTTCACTAGCCTCCTGACTCAGGAGCCTGAACTTGACCACATTTATGTTGGTCAAGGTGAACAACATCCAGTAAAAGATCTCTCTAGCACATTAATATCGTTATGTGAACCGGGCATACCAAAAAATGCATGCCATATCCAAAGATCATATGAAGCAACTGCTTCTAAAATAATAGTTGGTTCACGGATGTGGCCAGAGTACATACCTTTCCAGGCAGCGGGACAATTTTTCCACTTTCAATGCAAGCAATCAATGCTTCCTAGCATTCCTGGGAATCCCCGTTGTTCACCAACAACAAGCAATCGAGCAATATCATTGGCATTTGGAGACCGCAAATATTCATCTGAAAAAATAGTTACGATTGTCTTGCAAAATTTTTTGAGACTCTCCATTGCGGTGCTTTCTCCAATACGTATGTATTCATCCATAAAATCTCCAGTAACCCCATAGGCCAGCATTCTAAGTGCTGCGGTTATCTTTTGCATAGAAGATAAACCAAGTCTTCCGGCATTATCTCTTCTCTGGACGAAGTACGGCTCGTAAACCTCTACCTCATTTAGGATACGGAGAAATAAGGGACGACTCATCCGAAATCTCCTTCGAAATAGATTGGAGGGATATACTGGATTTTCTGAGAAATAGTCACGAAAAAGGCACTCATGCCCTTGAATATGATCACGCCGAATAAACTTACGACGTTGGCGATTGCCATGATGTCTCGATGACTCTCCATCAGCCTCGGCATTAATAACAGCATCTAGCTCATCATCAGATGACAAGTATGTAAGTAATTTGCAAAAGAAAGAACGAGCCATTTAATGAAGAGAGTTAGAGATGAGACTTCGATTTTTGAGAATGTGAATGCAACAAAAATGCGTATTTATAGATAAAAAAGTTACCGTTACATATAAGACACAAAATGTTAACGTTGAAGAAAAAACAAAAAAAGTTACCGTTAGAGAAAAGACAAAAAAAGTTACCGTTGGAGAAGAGACAAAAAATGTTACCGTTTGATAAATGACAAAGCGTGTGTACTAATCAGAACGAATTAAAAATGTTACCGTTATACTATTCTGCAAAATATTTATCATCAATAAACGAAAAATGCACATATTTAAAAAAATTATTATTTTTAATATCGATATTGAATTGAAAAATAATATTGTATCTGTAAAAAAAATCGTATAAATATTTATAAAATGTGATATTTGAAAATAAGAGAATAAGACAAAATAGTTAGTAGTTAAAAATGGAAATTGAAGTGAGAGAAAAAAATAATAAAGAAAGAATAGAAGAATATTATTTTAATAGAATAGAGAAAGGATAGGGAATGAGATGTAGAAGGTTTTATGAAAATGAGTAAAATTTAGGATAAAATTATAGGGAGTGTACTTTTTAGCTAAAATTTAGAGAAAATTTTAGGCATCCGGATGGGGATGCTCTTAGGCAGATAAAGATACCCTTTGATAGCGATGCACATGCATGAGGCAGATGAAGATAAAGAGATTCGACTGCCTCTACCTGCTTTTTCTTCCGATATTATATATCGATCCATCCTTTTTAATTAAATTTGATTAAAAGAATAAAACAGCTATAAAAGGTCAATATTTTTTTCAATTTTCTAAAAATAAAAAAATCATATTCAAGAGAAATATTATGAGTATCTAAAAAAATTTTATATATACAACTATTATATTAATAAATACTAATTACTGAATAAGGTCCTAAATTCACGTTGGAACGTTAAAAAAATACAAAAATTTTCCCGCTCAATTTCCTCAGATTTGTGATGATCTTTCCACGTTCGAACGTTTCAATTTAACGTGTGAATGTGAATCGAGATATATGAGATTTCATCAATTTACATTCTAACGTTACATTATAATACGTTCGAACATGAGAAGAAAAATGCGAAAAATTTTCCACTCGATTTCCTCACCTCTGTGACAATTTATAAACGTTCGAACGTTAAAATTTTTCGTTTAAACGTTAATTGATAAAATTAACTAGAAAATTTATAAACATTCGAACGTTAAATTTTCGTATGTTCAAACATGAAAATAAAAGTGCGAAAAATTTCTTGCTTGATTTCAAGCTCTATCATAGGAAGATACGTTCGAACTTGTATATTTAACGTCCAAACGTTATTGCCGAAAATTTAGCTGAAATTTTTTAACGTTCGAACTTACAATTTAAACGTTCAAACGTTACATCTAATGATTTAGTTTTTGCATGAATACACGCACGGGAGGAAGCAAACTCATTTACGCTATTTCTCCCATACGCGCAAATAACTGAGAGAGAGAGAGAGAGAGAGAGAGAGAGAGAGAGAGAGAGAGACGGTGAGAAAGGGTTCGTGGGTTAGAGATATAGGTAAGATCATTCCGTTTTATCATCTGAGGGATCCCCTATTATTTCTTACCTGCTTTATGCTGATGATATAATGTTTTTTTGCAATGGGAGAAAGGCTTCGTTGAGAGTTATTATTGAAGTGTTGAAGACTTATGAATGATGGTTGGAGCAAGTCGTCAGCCAAAAGAAATCCATTTTTTTTTCTTCGTAGATTTCTTTGTCTAGACGCCGGGATATCCTTCGTCTCACTGGTTTTATAGAAGGATGTTTTCCTTTCAAATATTTGGGAGTTCCTATTATTTTTGGTAGACAAAAGATCGTTCATTTTGATGACTTGATTGCTAAAGTCCAGGCTAAGTTGGAGGGTTGGCAAGCTAGATTGTTATCTAGTGGGGGGTGGTTGATTCTTATCAAACATGTGATCTAAAGTATTCCTGTGCATAGTCTTTCCATCTTAAGAATGCTTAAAGTTGTTCTTGAGAAACTTCAAAGAATCATCAGTACTTTTTTCTAGGGCGTCAAAGATGGCAAAGCTAAGAAAAAATGGCGTTCTTGGGAGGATATTTGTAAGCCGATCTTAGAAGGTGGCATGGGTATTCGGAATCTGAAAGAAGTGCAGTCATGTCTTCACATGAAGTTAGCCTGGAATTTTTTGAAAGGTAATTCTCTTTGGTCCAATTTTTTTCATGCTAAATATGTTGGTGATAGACATATTTCTATGGTGGATCCAAAGAAAGAGGTCTCTTTTTTAGAAGAACATTTTGCAAAGTATTCTACTTATGCAAACTTATTCTAAATGGAAAGTGCGGGAGGGAAACCTTTATTTTTGGCGTGGTAATTGGCATGAACCTCCTCCTCTATGTGAGAGTATTCAGATTTCTAATTTGCCAAATCTTAAATTGGAAGATTGTAAAATAGAATCGGGTTGGAATATGGAGTTATTTACTCGGTTGGTTTGTAATAAAAAAGCTGAGGAAATTATCTTGCAGCTGTGTTGGATTAAAGATGGGCAAGATGTGATGATTTGGCTCCCGCATGCTGATGGGAAATTCTCTACTAAAAGCGCGTGGAATTGCATTCTTTTGAGGGGTCCTGAATCTCCTTGGGCAAAATGGGTATGGAATCCTGCTCTTCCAAAAAAAATTTGATTACAATATGGAAGGCCATTCATGGATGTCTGCCAGTGGATGACTACATCTACGAAATTGGTATTCCTATAGTTTCTTGTTGTAACTAATGCTCGACTTATGGTGATGAGGACCTTAATCATGTTCTAGCGAGAGGGGATTTTGCTGAAAAAATTTGAAGAATTTGCTCGGTTGTTCTTGGAGTTCCTTTGATGGAAGGTAGTTCATGGTGACAGAGGGTGTATTGTTGAAATTAGGGCTGAAAACCGATGGGTTCGGCGCGGTTTCGGTGCCAAACCGACGCCGAACCGATGTCTGCCATGAGATGAAAAAACCGGCCGAAACCGATCGACTGGGGGAGAGAAAACCGATATTATCGGTCTCGGCGCAGTGTGGTTCGGTTCCTCGGTCTGCCGTCGACGTCTCTGTCACGGAGGAGGGATGTGCCGCCGTTTACCATGAGAGAGTAGAAGAGAGTTGCAGGTGAAATGGAGGAAGGAAGAAGACGCGGGGAAGAAGAAGAAGAGGGGCGAGGGGCAATTAAATCCATTTAGAAACGATGTCGTTTGGCTTTTAAGCCAAACGGCGCCATTCCACATTTTTTTTTTTAAAGTTCCAAGGTGGAAAAACGACGCCGTTTCACTTATTTAAGTAGAACGGCGTCGTTTTATATAAGAAATATATTGTAAAAAAATATATATAAGATGTCGGCCGGTTCGTCGGTTTAGACCAGGATTGAACCGCAGACCGAACCGGCCGACGTCGGTTTCCTTAATTTCCTACCGCCGGCCGACCGGTTCTCTGCCGGTTTCGGCCGGTTCCTGAATTCAGCGGTCTGTCTGAGTCGGCGGCGGTCGGTCCGGCCGGTTTGTGTACAGCCCTAGTTGAAATAGGCGAGCGAGAAATTCTAATCGTACTGGTCAATTACTTGGTCTTCTCCCGGCTATCATTTCTTGGCGGCTGTGGGGGCGTCGTTGTAAGGCTAGGATGGAAGGCCTGATGGAATCGGTTCAACAAGTTTGGTGTTGCATAAAATATTAGGTGTCTTGAGTTGCTTTAAAACTTAAGGAAGTTAATGTGCTCACTCGGCATGATGAAGGTATTTTACATTGTTTTAATCTGCCTTTAAATGTCTTGAGGAAGGAGATTACCATTTCGGTGATGTGGAAGCATTCTAAGCCAGGTTGGGTCAAGCTGAATGTGGATGGTTGCTCTCTTGGTAATCCTGGTTCTTCGAGCGCATGTGGTATTATTAGGGATTATAAAGGGAACTTGGTTTGCGGGTTTGTCGCTGCAACTGGACATAATTCGAACAATTTTCTGAATTGATGGGTTTACTTCATGGGCTTCGGCACATTGATCAGTTGGATCTTTTGTTTGTAGAGATTGAACTGGATTCAATGTTAGTGATTAACTGGTTGAGAACTCAGAGATGTGGCCTGTGGTATATGGAAGATTATTTGGAAGAAATACAAAGTCGACTAGCTGGTCTCCATGTTTCTTTTGTTCATTGCTATCGAGAAAGTAATTCGGTTGCTGATGGCTTTGCTAAGATGGGTGCTAATGGTTTAACTGGTTCTTGGACTTCGTTATCTGAGTTGTCTGCTTCCATTAGAGGTAACATTAGGCTTGGTAGAGGGGGTTTGCCCTATATTCGGAAAGTTCGTAGAGTTGGCTAGGAGACTTCTCTCCAGGTATGTCTTTCTTGGCTTGGTTTAAGTTCTTATTGATTTTATGTTTGTCTAGGTTTGTTTCTTGCAGGTTGCTTCTCTATGTTCGGTCTTGTTTCTTTTTGGCTTTTGTCTTGTTGTTGAGTTTCTTTGAGGCCTGGTTTTGGTTTTATTTTTATATTTGTAACCCCAGGCTTCCGATTGTAACCACGATTTTTTTCCGTCACAAGTGAGGGCTTATTAATAAGATTGGGACGGAGTCACAATTGGATATGTGACATTCGCTCTTTAAAAAAAAAGTGGTTTTGGTCTCACGACGATAATGAAGAGAAGTGTCTAAGTAGAAACGGCGTCGGATGGAGATGGGGGCTTGCGTGAAGAAGGGTAATTGAAACGGGGCATTTTTTTATGTGATGAAGGTTAAGTGCAACGTTTTTTTTTTATAGTGACCGAGTCAATAATGTAATACGCACCGTTTGAGAATTAAAGACATCAAACGGCACATTTTGAATTAATGAGATGGATCAGGTAGTATGTTAAACCCAGCGTTTGGTATTAAGCCCCAAATGGTGCGTATAGGAATCTGTTATTTTACTTCGAGTCAGTTAGATTTGATTTAGGTTACATTTGGATGTTGAGTTGAGTTGAATTGTGTTTTTAATAAATAATAGTAAGTTGAAATTATAGAGTAAGTTTTGTAAGATCCACTTAAAATGAGTTTAAATGTGTTTTGATGTTAAGATGAGTTTAAATATATTTATGAGAAGTTGAAAAAAATTGTAAATCTCACGTATAAAAAAGTGTTGAATTGAAAAAAAGTTATGAGTTCTACGTATAAAGAAATTTTGAGTTAAAATAAGTTTAGTAATTTGAGAGTTTGGCATTTTGATGTTAGAATATTATTTTTATAATATTATTTTTATTTGAAAGTTTAAAATATTATTATTGTTTTAAGATTTGAAAAAGTTGAATTGAGATTTGAAAAAATTAAATTTTTTATTATATTTTATGTGGGAGTTTGAAAAAATTATAATGATGAGATAAGATGAGATGAGTGTAATTGTTCTTTTTCTTTTTTGTTATCTTTTTTACATGTATTTTTTTATACTTTTATAAATATTTTTTTAAAAAATAAAAAAATCACAATATTACATAAAAATACTTCATTGATCATTAAGTAAAAAGAAAAATTAAAAATTAAAATAAAAAATTTCAGCAGTAACATCGAGCTGTAAGAATCAGCGGTGAGGGTATCATTTTTCTGTTTCCGCTAATTATTTTAATGTGTTTTTTTTACATATATTTTTTTAAAATTTTTAAATATATTTATTTAAAAAAATTCACAACATCTTTTAAAAATTCTTTCTTAATTACGAAATAAAAAAATAAATAAACAAAAAAAATGCAGCGATAACTCCCAGCCGGAGGGACGCTTAGCATTTTCTATTGTACATAATAAAGAGAATATCATACTTATAATTTTTTTATAATTTTATATTAAAATAGAGGACGACTGTCTAATCAGTAATCGTGGAGGAAAAATTAAACACTTAAAACGACCAAGAAAAAAAAATTAAGGCACAGCGAAAAAGGAAAAATAAAAGCTCAAAAAGAAGCATTATGACAGATGATAAATGATAAAATGATGGTATGTTTATTATTTTTCTACGACAATATGGAATCTTACAGGACCTACATCTACGCATATATACATCGCTTCAGAAGTCATTATAGAGTTTGGAAGAAAGATAAAAATTTATAAATAGTAACAAGATATTTTGTGAATAATAATAAAATAATTTATATTAAGATATTTTATGAAATTTAAAAAAATAATAATAAAATAAATAAAAGTATTATTAAAATATAATTTTTAATATTACTTTATTTTAAGATTTAAAATTTTTGAATTATTTTTTTATTTTATTTAGAAGTTTAGAAAATTTATAATGATCGGATAATAATTAGATTAAAAAAATAATGATTTAAAATTTAAAAATATATATATTTATGTGATATTTTAATGATGAGATGAGTTAAAATATCTAGACATCGGGACTTAACGAATTTCAACCGCTTTCCTACTAGCCTTGTTCATTTTTACAATTCTTTTTAACTCATCTCATCTTATCATTATATTTTTTTTTTAAATTTTCATGTAAAATAAAATAAACAATTCAATTTTTTATAAATTTTAAAATAAAAATAATATTAAAATAATATAATCTAATAATATTTTATTTAATTTTTAATTTTAATCTCAATTTATTTCATTTCATCTTATATTATCCACGAAAACAGACGAAACGTTAGGATAGGAAGTACTAAATACCGTATCAGTGCGTAAATCTTTAACAAATATATTATTATACACAAGAAATAATAATGTGAATATTCATTGATGGATTACCTTCTCGGGTTGGCTCTTATGCTTTTTTTTTCAAAAGTTCATTTTTTATGAGTTTTTCTATTTGCTAATTTGTACATTAAAAAGAGTAGAAAGTTTTTATTTATAAGGCGGTGTTGATAACACACAAATTGTTTATTTAGTATAATTAAATTTAAAAAAAAAAAAAAAAAACTAGTTTGTGGCGAAATTGGACATAGGACTAACAATTTAGGGTGGGAAGAGTACTTAATATAATATATAATATATGAGATTTGATATTCATAATTCTTACACATTACATATTATATGTTTTTTTGCTTTATTTTATTTTATTCTTCTTAAACTTATTGAATTCTTCTACTTATCATTATTTATATACCACAAATTTGATAAAAAAAATAATAATAAAAAAAACTGTGATGTATGGTGTGTAAAAACCATGAATAGAATTTCGGGAGGAAAACACAAGCACTTCCAACCGATCAGAAAATGATCAATTAACTGTAAATTCAATATTTCCAACTTTGAAATACCAAACGACATTCATAACTTAAAAGTATAGATAAATGACTTGAGTTCTGATCTGTCACGATCGGTGGGTGTCGGTG
This sequence comes from Juglans regia, assembly GCF_001411555.2. NCBI lineage: Eukaryota > Viridiplantae > Streptophyta > Magnoliopsida > Fagales > Juglandaceae > Juglans > Juglans regia. The sequence continues at coordinate 30,422,639 of NC_049908.1, forward strand.
GAAACATTTCGGGGGTGTTATTGACAAATTCTAAACGACAAATTATTCTCCGAAAGAAGCACTGAATAGGATGGAGATTTCCTCCAGCCGATTCATGAGTTGGAGAAAATTTCTTCCAACCAATTGAAAATATTTTCACGTCTTTTGAGCAAATAAGAAACAAATATTTTATAATGACGGGATACATTGCAATTTTATTTTTTATTATTAAAAAAGTATTCTAATTATCATATGCTCAAAGAGTGACGTTCATGCATTTAGTATTAATTTCCATGTAGATAGTTAATTAATAAGATTTACGTGTGAGAATATGCATTTATCACGAAAGTCTATAAATACTTATGTAAGCAAAGTCTCATGATGATTTTGATTGATAATTAATAGTTTGAGAATATTTTAGAACAATTCATATTTTCCAAGTTTTTATTGTTTTTAGAAGCCATTTAAAACCCATAAGCGCCAATTATATCCTAAAGTTTCTTGCAATTGATTTTGAAACTTTTGAGTTCATAAAAAAAAAGTTGTAAAAAATTATAACCGTGTTAAATCCATGAAAATGAACAATAGAGCAGTTGCAGCAACCCCGAAATCACATTTCCAAACAATTTTTTATTTTCAATAGTTGAAGGCCACTTAACTCAAGCTCACCCAAACTCAGAAGAGCAATTCTACGTATCTGCCTATACTCTCCACATACCGTGCATTCAATTTTTTTTTTTTTAACTCAATACACTAAGTGTGTTGAGTGTGTGATAAACAGTAGGATGATACAAATATTTTTCCAACTCAGAAACCCATCAAACAAGTCAAATTTAAAAAACAAGTGCATGTACACGGGCGGAGGTTGGGGGCGAAGTTACAAACAATAAAATAAAATAAAATAAAATAAAATTAGATAAAATGAGATAAGATGATATGAAATAAAATATTTTCACTATGCAAACGGGCCGCCCCTACACTTGCATATTCGATGACTAGGTGGTCATGTAACCAAATTAGCAATAGTTGAACTTCCCAAGTATATGAAAAACTTTCATTCTAATGAAATACAAAGCCTGGTTACCTCCAGTTTGAGATATATATATATATATATATATATATATATATATATATGTTCATCTTCGAAACAGAGGCAAAATAATTGCACAAGAGAATATTACAAAATAAATTGATACAAAGTTTGCACATTCGAAAGAATTTCACCCAGAACTCCAAATGTCATATTCATGCTCGACGAACCTTTCTGCAATAAAATTAGAAAATAAAAAAAGTCAACAATTCAAGAATAATTAATCTTTTAAATAATATCTATTTAGAAAAATAAGAGGACTAATAGGTGCACCGGATCCAATGCCCCCAAGTATTGAAATCCTCCATGTAATTATTAATTTCGTTGATTTCCTCAAAAGTTGGGGAAAGATACAAATCTACATTTGCTGCTTAATTTACTAAAAAGTATCCAAATTCAGAATATTAAAATATTTGATTATGAATTAGAAATCAAATTAGTGGTGCTGAAAATATGAAACGTGTTAAATAATATACTTGCCTTTCTTCAGATAGACTGCATGCTGGCTATCAAACTGGCTTGTCTTCCCAAAGCGAATGTATGGTGGTATTCAGGTCAAGCTTCCAACGGGTATGTGATTCCTCTCCTCTTTTTGCTTGTACACCTTTGAGCTTTGGAGTGCTTAGGACTCCGTGACAGAAAGTTTTCATCACAGGGCATTCTTCCACAATTACTTCCTCCAAATATGGTAACATGATAGAATAACTTCCCGAGCAAAAGCTTGTGAAGTTTGGTAAGCAATCAAACTTTAAGCAAGTCAATTTGCTGAATGTAATCACCACTTTGGCTTGATCATCTCCCCTTGCCACAATTTCTGTTATTCCTTCGCATGAACTTACACTCATTTTTTTGAGCTGCACCAAGCTTTTGGCTGTTGTGTATGTTATTAAATTGATCAATCCATTACAACTCAATATCTCAAGATCTGTCAAATTGTGAAAATATGCCGAGGATGGCACTAAACTTTTCAATTTGTGACATTCTGAAACTGCTAGAATTTCCAGTACTTTATCAAAAGCTAGATATTCCTGGACATCTTCTTTCCACAAATGTGTCAGCATTGATGCTTTAGACACCCTAAGTTCTTTTAGTCGTGGGAATATCCTAGCATGCTTTTCTGGGCCAATAAAATCTTCATACGGGATTATTTCTTGCCAGGAAGTACATCTCACAACAAGTTTCTCCAAATTCTGTAATCTTTTTAGTAAATTAGACACAGAAAGAACCGATGTATCATGGTTGCATTGCACCTCTAAAACTTTTAACTTGCAGAAGGACTCTACCAAAAATTGGTCACACCAAGTGGTGTGATGAACGATCACTTTCAAAGCCTCCAATTTCGGGAATGTACCCTGTAAAAAAAAATGAAGTTAGCATCCAATTTTCTAGAGAACAATGCATTACGAGACTCTTTTTCTCAAGACAGGAAAGAATACAATATGACTCATGCTATTTCAAAGAGTTAATTGATTGGCATCTTACCTCTTCAACCAAGAAAAGAGGATGTTGAATGGAACTCTCAAGTAGACACTGTTGACTTGTTTCTTGAAATCTCGAGAATTTAGAAGCAAATATGCTAACTTGTTTACATCCCCACGCTTTCAATTCTTTCAACACTGGCCATTCTAAATTATGCGCCCCGGGGAAAATCCACTTGAGTTTTGGCAATATCCCAAGTTCCAGAGATGTTAGTTTAGGGAACACAAACCTTGGTGTTGCTTCTTTTCCTCCCCTTGGGACAATTTCCTCAATCCCACAATTGACTATCCGAAGATCCTCCAATTGCGTGAGACTTGTAGCCACCGAGATTGCTGGAAAGAAACTTTTCAAGCTCTTACATCCCTCGGCATTAATTTGACGTAGATTTTGAAAGTTGCAAAAGGAATCCGCTGCGACTTGGTCATGCCATATGGTTATCAAGTTATCCATATGTGAAATTACTATTTTCTCCAAGCTTGGGAATGCTACCTGTGAATTCATCCCAATTAATGTGTTAACATATTATATATTCCCATCCACCAAAGCATCGATTTGATTAATTTTGATCTCTTTAAGCCATGATATCAAAATAAACAAGAAATTGAAGCGTTGGAATCCGAAATAAAATGCCAAACAGAAACTGAATTTTTTTTTTATAATTCAGTTAATTTTTACATTAATTGAAACCTATTTTCCACACCATTTCTTGATGATTTTATCGGTATTCAAGCAAACACACCCCCAAGTTATGGAGTGTTCAAGCATTCTTATCTCTGTTCACCGAAAATCTCTTTGGAAAAATCCACTCGGAAACTAAGACAGGTTTGGAGTATTCAAGAACTTCTATTTATCTACAGTTAAGATATAAAATAAATAATAAAGTCTACTTCTTCTTATCAGATTAAACTTTTGAGATAAGTGGTGATTTCACATGGTATCATAGTAGAGGTATTGAGTTCGAATCTTGACTCTACATTCTATATCATTCAATTAAATATTTAACATGTTGAATCACTCATTGAGGGGGAGCTTGACCCACAATTGAGGGAGAGTGTTAAAATATAAAATAAATAATAAAATCTACTTTTTTCCATCAGTTTAATCTTTTGGGACAAGTGGTGATTTCACATGAGGAAGAATATGGCCCACATGTGAGGGAGAGTGTTAAGATATAAAATAAATAATAAAATTTACCTCTTCCTAGCTGCTTAATATTTTGAGATAAGTAGTAATTTCACATCTACAAGAATTTCCTCAATTTTTTTCCTCCCCGTTCCTTAAGTTTCCTAAGAAACCCAACCATACTTTTTGTCTCTTATATTAGATCTAGACAAATAAAAGCTGATAACAGTCAACTCTCCCAAGGATAAAGCTCCAGCACATCCCATGAATAAAGTCCAAGATCATGAATTCCTTGCTTGCACAAATCATGCAGACAACTGGCTCCTTTTTCCATCTTTAATGTCAACAAATTTTCTCCCTATGGGATTTGGTTGGCTTACATCTCTATATATTAGCCACAGCATGTTATTGTAAATGAATCAATAATATACTCAATTCCTTAAACTGTTTTACAGTGGATTACATCTTTATGCTACTTCTATAAAGTAAATAGTACTAAAATTTTGTTGATTGGCAAAAAGATCAGTACCGTCTTCTCATTAGATCTAGGGGATGTCATGATTACAAATTTGGCTTATAAATTTTTTCCATATCTATGTGTGATGTTTCATGTTTATAACAAAATATGACATTTTAATTAAGAAAAAATCTATTTATCATCATTTTTCTTATTATTCTCTCATCATCATATGATGTGGCATTAAAAGATAGGTTCACAAGTGAAACATAATAAATAGTCTCCAATCATCTAATATCACATCATGAGATAATGAAAGGATGATGAGAAAATGGATAATACTTGTATACTTTTCTTGCTATATGTAATGGCAACATATTTCCATTCACAGATTCAATAACTTTAACTATTTGAACTAGTTAGGTTTAGAAACAATATCAATTCTAAGACTTCTACCTTAATTACGAGAGATTAATTAAGCTTTTTTTTTACCTCATGAAGCAAGAAAAGGGGTTGTTGAGTGGAGATCTCATGCCGGCTCCCTCGAAGCGTTTCTTGAAAACTCAGAAGTCCATTAGCAAATATGTCAACTTTCTGGCATCCTTCCACCCACATCTCTTTTAGCATTGGGCATTCTAAAGTATGCACTCCTGGGTAAAACCACTTGAGTCTTGGTAGCCACTTAAGAGTTAGGGAAGTTACTTGAGGGAACGCAAACCTTTCTATTGCATCTTCTCTCCCTTCACCTTCAACAATTTCCTCCACCCCACTATACATAATCTCAAGATACTCCAATTCCATGAGACTTCTAGCAACAGAGGCTGGAAAGAAACTTCTCAAATTCTCACATCTAGCAGCCTGTATTCGTTTTAGATTTTTGAAGCTGAAAACTGCTTTGGGGTCTTTACTCCATACATGCTTCATTTGTGGAAGATGAGCCAACCACAATTCTTTCAGCTGTATGGTTGTTACAGCTTGATTTTCATTAACATTAAGCTCTTGCAATTCAAATACTTGATGTAGTGAATTGCAACCAGCTACAAAAAGTACCTCTACACTCTGGAATCTTGTCAACATATCATATTGAAAGATGCTCACAAGATTTTCACAAAGTTCAACTTTTATTCTTTGTAGATTGCAAAAGGAGTTTTCCACAAATTGGTTCTGCCATATGAGTTTTAGGCAATCCATGCGACTGATTTCCAATATCTTCAAACAAGGGAATGCAACCTGCAAGGTTAATCACATATATCAACGATAAAATATATATACCTGACCATAATATCTCACATAATAGAGGATCTAATAAGTAGCCAAAATCTAAAATGATATTTATCCACAAAAAAATAAAAGGAAAGAAAGGAGCCAGATATTACCTCTACAGTGAAGAGAGGTTGCATAACAGTTAAAGGCTTCTCCAATGCATCTGTTTGAATGATCTCCTGGATGGTTGTTGCGCCTGAACTAGCAGGATTGAATATAAATGTCACTAATTTAGGGCAATGGTCTATCACCAGGATCTCCAAGGACGGAAATTGGATGTTACATCCTATGCAGAATCTTTTGAGGTTCGGAAGATCTGTTAGCCTCAGGCTTTCTAGTCGAGGGAACCCCTCCATCGTAATTTCTCCTGCTGCTGCTAATTCTTCTGTGACTAATACCTCTTCCATAGCCTTACATTCCGATATGTGAAGATGTTTGAGATGCATCATTAATCTAGCTGTAGAGAATGACAGCAGATATGTTATATTACAAGAACCCTGCACCTCCAAGATTAACAAATTCTGAAACCTGGACATTGCTTCCATGGTTGTTAATCTACAAGACACCCTCGCCCGATATTGGTTGTGCCGTGTCTCTTCCAAGTCTACTGAAGATAGTTCCAACCATTTCAAGTTGGGGAACACAATCTGCAACAACATTTAATTTTTTTTTCTCCATCAATTTTTTCTTTTCTTTTTGGTTCTTCCATTTTAAAATTGGGAAAATGACCAAATTAAAACGGAGTGCAGCTTCTAGCATTATTACTTGGGAAAATAAACATTAGCATACCTGTTCGTGTAGAATTGGCATGTCGAAATCAAGTGTGCCCTCCGAAACGATTTCTCCAGCATCAGTTGCGAATAAATTTTTTGTTCTTATGAAGCTCGTAAGCTTTGGAAGATGCTCTAGTGCCAAGCGACGCAGTTGAGGGAAAAAGAATATCATATCCGTGTCTTCTATTCCGCCGCCTTCTTTCATGACTATTGCACCCATGTTGCTGCATTCTCTTATCTGCAATTCTTGGAGTTGTGAAAGGCCCCTTGCTACGGATGATGGGAAGACAAATTTCAGTTTTTCACAATTTTCCAGTTTTACAACTCTCAAGTTATGAAAGGATGTCGAATGAAGTTGGCCATGACAAATATCTTCCAAACCAGTCATATTTTTTAGAAGGAATGTCTCCAAGGCTGGAAAGGAAATAGTTGAGATTTGCACCGGAGAGCTAATAATGATATATTTGATCTCATCATTATTTTCTATATGAAGATGCTTTAGTTTTTGAAAACCTTCTCGATCTAATTCATGTAGAACACTCTTAACACCCTTTAACTCATCTAAATAAAGACATTCTGTTCTATTCAACAACATTTTAATTCCAACCTCTGATTGAAAGCTTGTCTTCAGCTTGAGTTTTAATGTTCTTGAGCATTCATGCTTATCAGACCAGTCCCAGACGTCTCCTATCAATATGTTGTATCTTTCTAATTTTCCAAACCGTAGATCTTTCGGCAGCATGCAGGCATCTCGGATATGTATCTCTAAAGTAGTCAAACGTAACAAATACTTTAGCTCAGCAAGGTTAGCATTGTTTGATCTTTCAGTGATAAGTCCTTCAGCCTCCCATTGAACAAAGCTATTTTCCATATACAATTCTTCTAATTCTACCAAGCTAGATAGGACATTAGGTGGAATCACTTCAAGTTTGGAACATTTGCTCAAATCAAACAACATCAAACGAACCAACGACCCTATTTCTCTTGGCAGTTTTGAAATGTTAGATTTTACAAGACTAAGAATTACTAAATTCTTGAGTTCTCCAATCGCAGATATGTCTCCCAACTCACATTGATCAAGAAACAATGTTTGTAGGTTTCTAAGAAGAAGAAGTGACGAAGGAAGTGCTGAAAGTTTGATGTCCGTCAAATCCAAAACTTTGAGCTTTTCCATCCCTTGAAAGAAAGTGCCTGGGATTTGTAAAGAACAATCACTGCCATTCACATAAAGGAATCTTAATTCTGGACATTCCAGTTCATTTAGAAGTTGATGATCAATATCTCTGCCACGAATAGAAACTGCCTTGCATCTTTTTAGTGCATCCATCTCTGGCCATTTCTTGAGCCCTCCATCATCTCTCATGAAAAGCATATCATAATCCTTTGAAGCAATTGACATAGCAACATCACGAACAACATCGTGCATATGGCAATGATCAGATTTGTGAGGACAATCTTGTAACAGACAAGAGTCTTTCAACTTACACAATTGTGTATATAGTCTATTTCTCGCATCTTCCAATGTGTTAATTCCATGAAATAGACCCAAACCATAACAATATTTCAACAAGTCCTGATGGTAAATGCCGAACTTCATTTCAGCACAGTGCAAAAATAAATTTTGTATCTCCTGACTTTCAAGATGTCTAAAACTCAACTCTATACAAGAGTATATAGTTGACTGCATTCTTGTGAGATGTTCGGGAGCAGCAGGACGCCGTAGTTGCTGTAAGGCATCCTTCCATTCACGTAAATCCTTTTTATTTAATGCCTTAGAAACTGTTGCAAGTGCAATAGGCAAACCACCACACTTTTTAGCTACCTCAGTTGCTATAGATCGTAAATTGGGGTCTTTAACAGAATCAGCCGCCATCTTCTCAAATAATTCCCATGCTTCTTCTTGGGGTAACATTTCAATTCCAAAATTCTTCTGAACACCCATTTCAGATAATAAATCGCGCTGTCTTGATACCAGCACTACTTTGCATCCCTTATAAGGATCAATTCCTATTTTTTCCAAATTAAGTTTATCCCATATATCATCTAGGATAACAAGTATTGGCCTTTTTCCTTTTGTTAACCTCCCCCGTAGACAAATCGCTCTTCCGAGTATTGTCTCCGCATCAAGCTTGAGATCTAGCATGTCTGCGATTTCTCCTTGAATTCGTCTCAGGTCTTGGCTTTGCGTCACATCTGCTAGAGCCACCTCGTCGAATAGCTTATCGTTCTTTACTTGCCTGGCAATTTCTCTCGCCAATGTGGTCTTTCCCACACCAGGCATCCCCCATAAACCAATCACGTTGATAGTAGCATCTCCGAGTGCCTCCTTAAGTCCCTTCACAGTTGGCATTCTTGAGACAAACTCCATGCAATCCATGTATCTCGTAGTCACTCTCCCTTGTGGAGCAGGATGGTATGAAATTTTGTCAAATTTTCTATTTTCCAAGGCTTCGCTTACAAGTTTCACTATCTTTTTGGCCTTCCGACTTAGCTGATGTCTTAGCTTCAAACTCAGGCACATCTCTATAGAGCACCTCATCTTTGCTTCTTCTTCGCCTTCATGAACTTTCTTTGCCAGTTCTGTAATGTCATCTACCTCCTTCAACCAGTTTTTAACGTCTTCTTCAATTTCTTCACCGTTTCTGACAGCAGCGTCAATGGAATGTTGCACGCTATCTCTAACACGCCGCAACTTCTCTTCCCGATCCTTCATCTTGGCAACGTTGCTGCTGTAGCGAAACGAATAACCTAGCCACTGTCCAATTGGTGCTACCGTGTACTCGGCCATTTTTGCTACAATTTGTACAAAAATATCCATTCTTTTTTTTTTCTTTTGTAATTCTTTTCTTACTGTTGACGCCTTCTTTTAGTAAACAAAAAACAAATCCTTTCTTACAGATTTGTGTGCAAGTAGCGCAATAGAATGCAACAGTAAGGACAAAAAGCAAAAAAACAAAAACACAAAACAAAGAAGAAGAGACCACCTAGCTAGCACTCTTTGGAATATTGATGGATTGGATCAAATAGGTCTCTAGAATGAGGTTTAAAAGCAAATTAGGCAAAGGACAGATGGAACTAAGAAAGAATATGAAAACAAGACAGCTCTATCTTGGGGAGTCTTGCAATAAATTCAGATAGCGAATGACCATGCATGGAGTATGAAGAATGACTCAGGAAAGTAAGAGGACAAGATAAGAATGAACCAGGTTTCGCACTTGGTCATATACACCAATACTAGAACACGGTACAGAACTTGACTTTCACATGAAGTACTCCATCAATTCTTCATCATCCCCTTCAATCCAGAGTAGCTCTGTAGATTCAAAGTGTGTAATTCAGAAATCAAGCTGGTGGCAAAATTATAAACACTAGAATTCGATATATATAATGAAATATGCTCCAAAAAAAATAAACAATCAATTGATAATACAACTCTGAAACTCATACGAGAAAATAATTTGAAAGCTAAGGATTACGAAGGAGGCCAATGAAAACAAGGTCCTGACCTTATTATTCTTACAAAGTCCCCCTCATTTGTTTCTAAAGGGTCCTTTCTCTAGAATTCTATGAGACAATCTCCTTGGTCCCTGGACAGTTCCTGTCTTGTAGCTCTTGGGATTGTTACTTGGTTAAAGTGCTTATTAACCCCTTCAAATTCCCTCAACATGCCCTCACTTGAAGAGCACCAGTTTCAACTTTTTGCTATTATTGCCATGTACAGTATATGGTTTCGAGAAATAAAATTGTGCATGATTCCATCAATCCAAACTTGAGAAAATTTGTTGATGGTGTCTGTAACGCCCCGGTCCCTGATGGGTCAGAGAATTACTCATTGTCACTTAAAATCAAATCTCAACTATATACTCATAGACTCCAAAGTTTTCAATGACACATACAACTCACTGTTTCAATCAACTACTCCAATATGATTAATCTAAATACCACAAAATCTCAAAATTAACGTCAACCTTCCAAAATACCAAGTCGACAGAGCAAAAAAAAACTACTAAATAAAATTCTCTAACAACAAGTACCCTCTTTCTATTTAATACACCATGCTCACACAGCCTTACCCATGCTTCCTATTCTTGAACTGCCACTGAAGTATCTAAAATATTTGAAAAATATTGTGGAGATAAAGGGTGAGTTATCAATAACTCAGTAAGCAAAGAACATATATTAGTATATAAACATGAGCCTTTTCAGAAAATTCGGTATGCAAAACAAAACATTTCATTTTTATATGCAGATCTCAAAAACGTATTATCAGAAAATCAGAACGACTTTTCAATGTTTTCATACTCAACAACCAATTGTTCATATTCAAAGATCATTTTCATATTCAAAGACCATTTTCATATTCAAAAATCATTTTCATAATAAAAAACGCTTTACTCATATTCAAAAAAACTTTGGCATAACATAACTGAACATCTTCTTATTATTATTTCATATTGTATCATATCATATCATGTCACTATATCATATCATATACCACGTTTAACCCCTGTGATAGGGTTGTGCTATCCCTGGTGGCCAAACCAGACAGTATCATATTGTAAAACTTTCCCTTATTCATTTTCGGAGTCCCGAGTGTGCACACATGAAAGAACACATAAAAGACCACTTTGTTTCCAAAGTGGGTGCACTCATATCATGTTGGTACCAACCATGTCACGTGAACTCGCATATCATCATATTAGAACCAGAATTCATAATCAGAGTAAAAACAAATAAGTTATGCCAAAAGTTTTTCAGATGCATATCATATCAAATCACGTGCTGAGCATATTCATATCATTTCTATATGATCAAAAAAAGATCCAAATCATTTTCATATCACATGTGCAAAAATTCACAGACATCATATTCACTCTTTTGCACATTTCAGAAACATGTCAAATATTGTTCATGTCTACACTGTTCATGTCAAAAACATTTTTTTCCCCTTTCATACATATTTCATGAGTGAATGCAAAACATATACTGATGTTGTTTTTCACATTTTCTTTTTAAAATAATATGCACATTTTTACAAACCAACCTCAGTTCATTTCTTTTTATGCAAATCTAGCATATGAACCCTGCTTACCTGGACTTCTTAGCTTTTAAGCAATTTTCCTCAATAATACCGAACAAAAATTACTCGTCACCTATAAAATAATTAAGTAATTTCCGTAATTTTCCAATTGAACACATATTTCGATATTTGAACCTGAAATGCTAAACTTCAACCTATTTTAATTCCTCAATACCTAAAATTCTCATAACCCTAACATACCATCATTTTCCAAATCCATCAATATCCACTTACTTTCTCTGACTAAGATATTAAATTCTAACTTATTTACTATTGAAATCAAACTATAAAGTTTAATACTAGATGATATAATTATATCAAGATATTCTAAATTAAACAAAAAAATTTATTTAATAAGAATAAACTAGATCATATCTAAAGTGTTTAAAAAATAAAATTACACAGCTATGGTTTACTTCTGAAAATAAGTTTGAAAGAAATCTTTACTTAACAACAATTTAAATCACTCCAATAATTTTGGTAAACATAGAAGTTTTTAGACTATTATAGAATAAAATAGAAACAAGTCCACTATCGTCCAAAACCTTGTGAGCCATAGCCAACCTTTACAATTTAAGGGTACTATCATAATTAAACCCCAAGTTAAAAGCTACCATGTAGACCACGTCTTCCCACTTTGAAACGGAAACGCTGGGCAGGGAAGGGCATATGCTTACTGAAAGCTATGTGTAGCGGTGGCCTGGGTGGATGTCTACGGCGGCACGGCTGGGAGCGGCGGCAGGTCGCTGTGGAAGAGAGAGATATTGTGATGAGAGAGAGAGAGAGAGCAAGAGAGAGAGAGACTCCGAGAGAGAATGAGAGAACACGGAGTGGGGAGAGAGGAAACTCACCGTGAGACTAAGGGCGTGCGATGGATTGGGGTGCCGGAAAGTTTGTGGTGGCGATTTCTGTGGGGTCCCGACGTGGTGGGGCTCTCGGTATGGTGGTTGCAGTGGTTAGCAAAAGGAGAGGTGGATGCTCTGTTTCGTGGAGTTAAAACCGTGGGCTCACAGTTGGGCTACGGCGGTGAGGTTTTTCGGCGTGCTTGGCTCCCGGTGATGGTGGCCAGACATGGTGCAACGGTTGCACGTGGTTGTTGAACTTCACGAAAGGCGGCTCAATGCAACAACTTGTTGCTTCACTGCGATCGCAATGGGGAAGGTGGCGCGCGGTGCGTCTTTGGGCCTTGGTAAGTGGGGGTGGCTAGTGGTTTGGTGGAACAACCGCAGTTCACGGTAGGGAAAATGAAGTGCTCGGTTTTGAAGAGGCAGCAGTGGCGGAGTGCTATGGTAGTTTTCTACATGCTGTGACGAAGATCTGCATATTTACATATATAGTTGACTCGAAACCCTAAAGAAAATGAGAGGGAGATCAGACGTGCATGTGTGGTGAACGTGGTGAAGACAACCCTAGTTTGTAAAACTGATGCACAACTGCTTATCGAGTATATAACCATTATATGAATGGTTGCAGTGAAAGTAGTAGAAAAAGTGACGTGTATGGACTATGGAGTGGAAATGGACATGATGGAAACCGTGCGAGTAGAGGAGTCTGGCACGAGATCTTACGGGCTTGGCTTTTTGATCCATTTCAAAAATTTGGGCTCACGTCTAGTAGTGAATAAAAAAATAATAAATTGATTTTTTTTCTTCAGTTTTGAACCTCAACGCAACCTATAAATATATTCCAACTTGTCCAAAAATCTTCTCAGGCCATAAAAATATTTTTAACCTAATTATCAAACTCAAAAAAAAAATTGAAGGCGGGCTTGACTGGGCCTGGGTGTTACATCCTCTCCCCTTAAAAAACATTTCGTCCTCGAAATTTGCTAGTACCACAAGCAAAGTCTAAATATTTATCCGTCACAACCATTCCATGCCTATGCCAATCTTCGATCATACTGTCGAATATAATATTTCAAAATTCTAACCCTTCAATATTGAAGCCCGATGCCTCCCATATTTCCCTTAGACATACACGTTCGAGCACATTGCATTGCTTATCATACACTTTGAGAAGTCCGAATCAAGTCTAAAATATAAACCTCATTAATGCAATTAAAAACCTAATAATAAATTTCAAATCCTCCACATATTGTAATAACCTCATACAAATAGTAAAATAAACTCTCAAACTATCATATCACCAAAATCACGATTCAGTTGGTCACTCTAACAATTTGTAGTCCTAAACACATTGTATCTCAAACAAATACATTTGAAAAGAACTAACCTCCACATTTAACCAGCCCATACGTTTTTAAATCACTAGATCTAAATTCACAAGTTCTAACATGTTTGTAGCCTCTAACAGATCAATGTCACAAATCTAAACCTCAAATTCCTAACCAAAATCCATTCTCGGAAGTCTATCCGAAATCTAAACTTTAAACATCATCTTTTTTAAAGTCTGTAGAATTTCAATTTTGGCGTTCAATCAGACTTATGTACACTTTCAAAATCTAAACCTTAAATCTTGTAAGAATCATTTCCTACAGTCCACATAATAGGCCTACTGTGAAATCTCAAATATCATAAAAATCTTTTCCTTAAAAAATATGCAATATCTAAAACCTCAGATTTCGTGGGACACATTCCATAGGTCCACAAGTGCTAAAACCTCACGTATTATCAAAAATCATATCCTGGAGCCCGCAAAATTTTACGACCTTAAATCTCATCAAAATCACTTTTAAAAGATATGTTGCATCTCTAAACCTCAGATTTTTTAGAAAAAAAACTCAATCCATAAAGTCAACAGAATCTCAAAGTACTTCAACAAATCTCAAAAGATCCTCTATTAACTGTAGTGCTGTTGCTCGAAGTACTTCAACAACACTCGGATTTGCTTCTCCTTCATTATTAGTCGCGTTTAGATCCAAAATGTTTCATAATCGACGACAATGTGGCATACTAAAAACTTGGATTTTTAATAAAAGTTTCAAAATATAGAGTTCATATAAACATATGCAAATAGTTGTACACGCAACATATTAACAAAAATATCTCTAAAATCTAAACCTTTAACCTTATCAAAATCATTATGTAAGGTCTACAAAATGAGTCTAAAACCTCAAACCTCAAGAAATTAGCTCATAAAATCTACAAAATCCAACACCTCAAATTTCATATTACATCATGCCTAAAACCTGTAGATTCTAAAACCTTAAATATCAACAAGATTATTCCTTGTAGTCTACACAATTCTAAACATTAAATCTAAAAATTATTTCCTAAAGTCTCTGATAACCCAAAACCTCATATATTATAGTCTGCATAACCTCAAACCTGAATATATCCCCATGACCATCTCCTAGTCCTCAAATTTCTATACATCAAATATGAAGTTACTTCTTAAACTGACAGATATCCAAAACCTAATATTTTATAGTCTGCAGAATCTCAAACCTGTCTTTCAATCAAAATTATGAACAAATCTACCTTAAATTTCATCAAACTCCTTATTATAGTATGTAGAATCTCAAGTCTGTCTCTGATACCAACTGTAACGCCCCAATGGAAGGCCCAAACCATATAACTTATACTCCAAAATGACTAGTAAATGATACAATTGGAGCCTCATTGGAACCTTATAAAGAACAAGAACTTTTCATTCCCAAGCAATGTAGGATCTCATACACCACTTACCCTTATCCTTATCATATGGAGGTATCACAGTGTCCTTAAAGAATTTCAAAGAACATTATAATGCTTGGGGGCAATAAGGAACTAAATAACCCTTTGAATTGGAAAGCTATTCCAAAGGGCAATTATTTGGTAACTTTTTGATGTAACTGTGAGAAGCACTTGAAGTACTACTGCAGCAGAATGCAAATGAAAGGATGGATCTCTGCTTTTTGTTATAGCCAACTTCATTATAAGTCAAAATTCAAATCAAAGTGAGGCCACTGCAATGTACACAGGCATTACGGAAGCAAAGGCTCAGCATATTAGAAAAATCACTATTGGGACTCCAAAGTGGCAATAGTTGCAGTTGAACTTGAAAAAAATGCAGACCGGATCATAGAACCTATAGCCAGAGACACAAGAATCTTGTTACAATCTTTTGAGAGTTGGGACATTAGGAAAATACATCGAGGTCACAATTGATGCACGCATTCCATTACGCAGTGGGAGGCTTCCAATTGTCTATATGGAAGCACTCCCCTTATTTCTATACCACCTTACCTTCTAGATTTCCACAATGGGAAAGACCCACCCTACTAAGTCTATAATAATTTTAGCTACTCCATTGGATGTTGTAATTTGCTTCTGTTTTATGCACGACCTTGTTAAAAAAAGATATGTTCTCTCTCCCTCCCGTCCCAACATGATCAGTATTTGTTAAAAAAAGTCGTTGCCTATGATATAATTTTCAAAGACTAATGATTGTTGCAATATATACAAAAAGTGTTAGATATTATAAAAGTAAATTTACATATTAACGTTCGTTAAATTTATTTTATAATAAATATCTTTTACAATTTATCATTTTGTGAATTTATTTTTTATTCTAAAAGTTTAAACTAATGAAAAAATAAAAATTTAATTATTCGTATTATATTCTTAATGATTTCCTTATTGTGTGGGTCATGTTGGGTTGCATGTGGAGTCTAGTTTGTGAGTAGAAAAGGTGCAAACAGAGAGTTCGTTCAACTATCACTCGACTTTGGCTCCAGAGAAGCTCAATTCGTGAGTTCGCTCAAGGTACACTTGACAGTGGGATAGAGCAAAGGTTAGACAGATTGTTCACTGAAGTTTCGCAAGACAATAGACTCGAGCAAAGCACTAACCCTAGTGTTCGCTCAAGCAGTGCTCGACAGACCGCTCGAACCAATGTTTGATTGCTTGTTCGCTTGAGGCGCTTGAAATGCCGCTCTAGCAAAGAATCTAAATTTGCAGTTTTAGCGTTTCCAGCGCCATTTTCTATAAATATGTAATGTTTTGATTTCTTGTATATGAATTTCAGCAATTTCAAAGAGAACAAATAGAGGCAAAGGTGTGACAGCATCTTGTGAGAGAGAAAAATCCCTAGAGAGAGAGAGTTTAGATTGTGTGAGTAGAGAGATACTCTTGTAACTCACTATATGATTGTAATCTCTTCTGGAATAAAACTCCCTACAGCTCTGTGGACGCAAGCACATTGCCGAACCACGTTAAACTTTGTGTGTCGTGTGTGCTTGATTCCAGCATTTTCGCATTTGTTTCATTGTTTGTCTCAATATCGTTGTGTGGGTGTGGTGACT
This sequence comes from Juglans regia, assembly GCF_001411555.2. Taxonomy (NCBI): domain Eukaryota; kingdom Viridiplantae; phylum Streptophyta; class Magnoliopsida; order Fagales; family Juglandaceae; genus Juglans; species Juglans regia. The sequence goes on from NC_049908.1 coordinate 30,439,127, forward strand.
CTGGTGCTTTATACCACAACAATTGGTATCTGAGCTCCAAAATTGGAGTTCAAGGCTAAACGATGTCTAGATAAGACGTGACGTGAAGATTGGGATCTTCATCAAGTCCTCCAGTCACGCCTTGTAAACATGAGCTGGTAAGATATTTACAAGCTGGGTACTAAAAATGATTACTAAGAAGGAACTACGTACCTCTCTTTTAGGTCCTTTGCATCAAGATTGCAAAGCAAAGAAAGATTGTCACTAGTGGAATCAGTTATATGTATGAAAGCCAACATGATCAGCTTTTCTGCTTTGAAACATTAATATCATGACTGACTTTTATGTGGTGTGAATTGGAGTGAATGGAGGGAAATGGTTATTAGCGGGAGTACTTATAGCCAATCAGAGAAAGTAAGACGTAAGAGGAGACACCACCCGTCAGATAAGAAGCGTATAGATCAGAAAGCTACATTCTTGTAATGCAACCGAATATGCTCTAAAAAGTGCCAGTTGCTGATCTTAATGCTTAAGCCCTAAGCTAATTCTCGATGCCTAGCCATGATTGATCCACTAGACCACTACCAATTAGCTGTGTGAGACTTGATGAGACTGAACATGATGCTCTAAAAAATGTGAAGCCAGAGCTCTTAAAGCTTATGCACTAAGCTAATGATCTAGATGCCTCTTATTGATCCATTACCAAGGGCGAACGAAGATGCTCTAAAAAGTGCAGCTAGGTAGCTTCAAGCTTAAGCACTCAAATAATTCTGCATGCACGACGTTACATGACTCGGTTGGTGTCGGTGGAACCTATCGTTGTTGCTGTGAACAATATCTAAGAAATAATCACGAATTTCTTATTCACATTGGGCTTTTTGAATTTAGCTAAATTTTTTAAATTCTTCTTTATATTTTTCTTTTCGAATTTAGCTATATTTTTTTAATTTAATGAAAGCATATTCATAAGAAAAATGATCAGTTTGAAAATTCCTAAAAAAATATAGGAGAAAAAGTTAGGATAGTGATACAATTACTCTATATATATATATATATGTTTATTTTTGTAAAAGAAATTGCTATAAAGTCAAGAAACAACGTTAGTAGTTGTACTGATCTTTATCTTGACTTTCTTTCACTTAATCATAAATAATTTATTACTTAATCATATTCTTATTTTAAATTGCAAATGCGATTAAAGAAAAAAAAAACAAAAGAAAGCCAATCGTACTAATGCTCTTACAAAGGAACTTTGGAAAGAAAAGGAAAGGGATTGACGGACCACTTGCTACTTTTTACTTTTTGGCATAAGGCAAACAACTTTTTCAAAGCGACTTTTTAAAATATATCTCAATGGGGTATTTTGTATCTCAATAATATGGATCGAATATATCTCGTTGATAAGTGTCACTATAAGAAAATGACATTTTGCGACCAATTATTTTGAGCGAAATAACTATTTTCAGATAAAATAAATCTGTTTTAGTCGCAAATAGTTCTTTTCATTGCAAAACAATGGTCACAAATATCCGTTTTTCTTGTAGTGCGTTCTCGTAATGCTAAATAAGATTTCTCACATATTCACTCTAAACCTTTTCAAGGATTGAAAATCATTTCTAGAAATGCAAATTTTGTGCAATTGTTTTTTAAAAGAAAGGTAAGACACATCTAGTCAATTTTAGATACAGTCATGCAATATGGAAATCTCATATGGGGCTCTTTATAAAAAGTGAGTATTTTCATGTAAGTCACATGTGTTTTTTTTGTCAAATAGGTTACACAAGACTTATATATATCCTAAAAATGTTTCTAGTATTGCTGTTTAAAGGATTAACTAGGCTTAATACGATCTAATTTGCCTCAAATTGCCTGTAGGCTCAAGCAGTGGCAGCAACCTTGAATTCACATTGGCAGCAACCTTGAATTCACATTTCCAAACCATTTTTTCTTCTCATTAGTTGAAGGCGACTTTGACTTTCTAATTTGCCTCAAGCTCACCTAAACTCAATGAAACCCATCAAACAAGTAAAATTTTGTGGACCCAAGCCTCTTCTAGTTTCACCCTTGTGCTTGCATATTTCCATGACTAGGAGATGTAACGAATGGTTGAACTTCCTAAGCATATGAAAAAGTTTCATTCTAACTACCTACAATGAAATACAAGGCCTAGTTACCTCCAGTTCAAGATATTAAAAAATTGGGGAATAAATTATTGTATTGGCATATTTTGTACACTTGAGTATTCAAGAGGTATCAATTACAGATAACACTAGATCACAAAATCAATCATTTTCCACATATCTCACAGAGCGTGAAGGAGCCAGCTCTTGAGTCACTGGTGGTTAGTTAGAATATGCATTTTTTTAGACTCTACTCAAACTAGTGTTGGTTTCCTAGATTTCTTCCTAAGAAACTGGTGTCGTTCTTTAGTCTCCAAGAAACACTTCTAGAAAATTGAGGTCATTGGCCCTCTATTCACATGCTAGAACCATTAATCATGTGTGGCAAACTCCTAACTCAACCAAACAACATTGAACCAAATTTACATCCACAATGAAAGAAAGTATTATTATGCCGAGTGAAAAACAATTTCTAATTCTTTAGGACGATAAGCACTTGGCATCTGAGTACATGAATTTAGTTTGAAGAGTTTGATGCTTTGGTAAAACGGCAGCCAATATTACAATGTCACAAAGCAGGGCCAATCCGAGTCCTGCGCTATTGACAATCATGGATTATGGACAATGTCTGGATAGGTTTCTCTTGGTTCGCAAGACTATCAACTTCTATAGCAGCCCAGTTTCTGCCGTGACCATGGCCAAACCATAAGTGTAGAGCCCCACAATCATGTTCCATTTGCTGTATGAACATGCGAAAGATTTTTCTTAGACAAACAATGGAATTCAAATAAGAACCCTCATCACAAAATACCATGATATTGTGCAATGAGTTTGCCCTGAGTTTTCAGCATCATGATATGTGTATTGAGTTTGCTTTCAGCATCATGATATATGCAGTACAGAGTTTGCTTGAAAAAGCTCAGTGTAAGTACAGGAGTAAATCCTCACAATATATACATATGTCAATAAAGAGATTAATTTTTTTTTTTTAAGAAGAGGACGGTACCTGATCAATTTTATTGATTGCTCTCACTTGTGGCGGAGGAAAATCGTAGTTACAACAAGATACCTGAGGGATACAAATAAGCCAAAAAAACCAAAACTCAAGCATCAAAAAAACTAAACCATCTAGTTACAAAACAAAATATCAAAGAAGTACAAGGTAAAACCAAAACTAGACATTAGAGATCCAACCCTAGACAAAAACAAATAAAACCTGCAAGAAAAGACACATGCAAATGAGAATAAGAAAACAAATAAACCAAAAGCAACTTACCAAGAATATCACTACAAGATCCGCAAATAAGGGAGGTCACTTATTTCCATGCGAAGAAGACATCTTAGACTATCAGGTAGCATATAATCACCAGACCCATCCGAATTTAAACCACCAACTCCCCACTTGGCAAGAAAATCAGCCATGACATTATCTTCCCGAAAAACATGGCTCACTCCATACTCTATGCAATTAAGATAAACATGTAATTCATCCCAAAAATCCTCTAAATACCAGATATTACAATCACCCTCGATAATCCAATTAACTAAACGTTGAGAATCAGTCTCAATCTCAACCCGAGAGAAGCCCAATTGATAGCACCTACGAACACATTCTAACAAATTACTTCTCATTTCAGTAAAATTATTAGAACCTGGGCCCAAGAACACAGAATAAGCTGCAAGTAACCTACCACAATTATCACGAATAACACCCATAGTTCCTGACAGCGCAGGATTACCAAGGACAAAATTATTTTGGGCAACCTCCAAAGAAAAATAATATTTAATAACTATCAAAAATGAAAACACCAAAGCAAAAATATTTCCAGGCCTGCAACAAACATAACGCTACCAAAAAAAGAATAAAAAAGAGGCTTTGACAAAAATTAGCATGTCCTCTTGCGACGGACTAAAAAATCCTTCAGAAAGGCTGAAATATTCAGTCGGGAAGCACGAAGAATTGCACAAAAGTGTGAGTTCCACGGCTGTCCTACGAATTTTCTTTTTTGAACTTTCTTTAAAGCAACCAACCAAGTTTCACATTTCTTTCTTACCCAAGCTACGATCAGTGTACATATCTATATGTAGCTCACCCAAGTGCAGAGTGTACAGCCACATTAATCCACCAAACTATATGCTTACTTAGTAATACTAACGCAAAAATTACTGCATGCAACACATATATATTGGCTATTTTTTTGACAAAACATGCATGCTGAATGTTTTATTCTCAATGATCGATGCAAATGCCTAATGCTCAGAATGATAGAGCGAGATTCTTTGAACTTTTCTTGACTTATTGACAGCACATGATAGCTTAGAAAAAGTTAGAATAGTGATACAATTACTCTCTCTCTCTCTCTCTCTATATATATATATATGTTTATTTTTGTGAAATAAATTGCTATGAAGTCAATAAATTAAACAACGTTAATTAGTAGTTGTACTGATATTTATCTTAACTTTCTTATACTTAATCATATATAATTTATTACTTAATCATATTCTTATTTAAAATTGCAAATGCGATTAAAAAAAAAAAAAGAAAGAAAGAAAGAAAGAAAACCCAATCGCACTAATGCTCTTACAAATGACCTTTGGGGAAAAAAGTAAGGGATTGACGGACGGCCACTTGCTACTTTTTTCTCTAAGGTAAACAACTTTTTCAAAGCTACTTTTTAACATATATCTCAATGGGGTATTTTGTATCTCAATAATATGCAATATATCTTGTTTATAAGCTGTAACGCTCCAGTCCTGGAGGTCTGAAGAGTTATCTCTTGTAGCTCAAAACTATCTCCCATAACATATTTATATATTTCAAATTCTCCAAAAAATATAAACTCATCTATTCAAAATCAAAAATATATGTTCCTCTACCAAGACACCAAAGAAATACCTCAATGAAATAAATTAAAATCTCTACAAAGACTCGAAAATATCTATGACTCAAAATACCAAAATAACATACAATAATATATCTACTAAATAAGACTCTCCAATAAATAATTGTACCATTTGACACTTATTCCTCTACGACCATCAACACTTACTAACACTTCCTACTCTTGACTTCCAGCTAAGACATCGCAATTATCTGAAAAATATTGTGGAGATAATGGTTGAGTTATCAACAACTCAGTAAGCAAAAAACATATACTAGTATGTAAATATGAGCATTTACAAAGTTCGGAATGCAGAATCAGGACATGTTATCAAAAATATCAGGGCGAAAGTTCAAAATATTCTTAATCAAAATTTCTTTGGCATAGCATAACTGAAACATCACATTAGAACAAAATTTCATATTTAACCCCTGTGATAGGATTGAGCAAACCCCAGCGGCCAGCCGAGCAAAACCAGAATATGAAATATTTCACTTATTATTCTCGAAACCCTGAGTGTGCACACAAGAAAGACCATGCAGAAAACCACTTTGCTTCCAAAGTAGGTGCATCGGAAATAGAAAAGTTGGTACCAGCTCGAATAGAGGCCACAGTTTTATACATGTGGTAAGGTCAAAATGGAATAGAAGCAAAATGCCATGCCAAAGGTTTTCAGAAATCACATCATATCATATTAAAGTACAGAACATATTCATAACACTACATAATTAGATCATAGTATATAATTATGTAAAAAATTTCATATTCGCTCCTTTTTGCACAATTCATAAACAGAATGTAAAAAATAAGCTCATGTCTACACCGATAATGACAGAAAATACTTTCTTCTTATACAAAGTTTCATGAGTAATGTAGAACAAATAATTGAGAATGTTTCTAATTTCTTTTCATAACAAAACATGCATATTTTCCAAAATCAACTTCAGTCCATTTCTTTTGTACAAAGTCTAACATAAGAACCCCGCTTACATGCACTTTTTAGCTTTTTCGAATTTTCTCACATTTGTGCCAAGCAAATATTAATTGTCATCTATAAAATAGTCATGTAGCTTCCGTAAATTTTCGATCGAACACGTATTTCGATACTTAAACCCGAAATGCTAAAATAACATCTATTTCCTAAATGTCTAAAATTCTTTTAACCCTAAAATATTATTACTTCTCAAATTTCATCGATATCCAACTTAATATTCACTTAACCTAATTCCAACTCAATCACACGTCTATTTAAAAATCAAACCCAAACCAACACAAGAACTATTGGTGTTTTGTAACAATTACAAACCAACTCAATATCTGACCAAAACCCACTTGAAACAATTAAAACAATCTGTCATTACTTCCAACAAAAGGGCAAAGATGTAATTAACAAAAAAAAAACTTAGAACCTTTCATTAGGAGCTATACACGTGATACTGAGGACATTTAGGAATTGTGTAACATAAGTGTAGAACCAACAGCTAGAACTTGGAGAAGATAAACTTCGATCATGAACTACATCTGGTGAGGGAGGGACCATGCGAGATACTCACCGAGAGAGCAGCTACAAAGTGGCGGCGAGGTGGCTGAGGCAGCAGCAATGCACTGTGGAAGTGAGAGAGAAAGTGATGAGAGAAAGATAGAGAACGAAGAGTGAGAGAGCGTGAGAACGTGAGAGGAATAGACAAAGGCTACGACGTGATAGTGATCGACCTGGGGCAGTGTCTCACGGCTGGGCTATGGTGCACGGGTTGCAAGTGGCTGGGCAGCTTGAGAAGGATTCGTGCCTAACGGAAGAGCCGTGCTCTATTTTTGTTGTATAGAAACAGAGCTTGTCGTGTGGGTTGAAAGCATGGAGGAAAAGTGGGTTACGAAGGTGCAACTGGTGGGTCACGATGCCTGTGAGTAGAAGGAAGGACGCAATGATGGTGGCCTTGCCGTGGTTGAGTTAACTAGTACTTTCTTATACTTAATCATATATAATTTATTACTTAATCATATTCTTATTTAACATTGCAAATGCAATTAAAGAAAAAAGAAAAAAAAAGCCAATCGAGAAACCTAATCGTAATGCTCTTACAAAGGAACTTTGGGAAGAAAAGGTAAGGGATTGACGGACCACTTGCTACTTTATCTTTTTTGGCATAAGGCAAACAACTTTTTCAAAGCTACTTTTTAAAATATATCTCAATGGGGCATTTTGTATCTCAATAATATGGAATATATCTCGCTGATAAGCGTTCTCATAACGCTAAATAAGATTTCTCACATATTCACTCTAAACCTATTCAAGGATTTCAAGGATTGAAAATGATTTCTAGAAATGCAAATTTTTGTGCAATTTTTTTTTTTTAAAGAATGGTAAGACACATCTAGTTAATTTTAGATTCAGTCATACTATATGGAAACCTCGTCTGGGGCGGGCTCTTTATAAAAAGTGAGTTTTTCATGTAAGTCAGATATGTGTTTTTTTTCTCAAATAGGTTACACAAGACTTATATATATCCTAAAAATGTTTCTAGTATTGTTGGTTAAAGGATTAACTAGGCTTAATATGATCTAATTTGCCTCAAATTGCATGTAGGCTCAAGCAGTGGCAGCAACCCCAAAATCACATTTCCAAACCATTTTTTCTTTTCATTAGTTGAAGGCCACTTTGACTTTCTAATTTGCCTCAAGCTCACCTAAACTCAATGAAACCCATCAAACAAGTAAAATTTTGTGGAGCCAAGCTGCTCCCCAAGCCTCTTATAGTTCCGCCCTTGTGCTTGCATATTTCATGACTAGGTGATGTAACGAATGGTTGAGCTTCCGAAGCATATGAAAAAGTGTCATTCTAACTACCTACAATGAAATACATGGCTTGGTTACCTCCAATACAAGATATTAAAAAAAGGGGAATAAATAATATGTTCATCTTCAAAACGGAGGCAAAATAATTGCACAAAAGAATATTACAAAATAAATTGATACAAAGCTTGCACATTCGAAAGAATTTCACCCAAAACTCCAAATGTTATATTCATGCAGGAACCTTTCTGCAATAAAATTAAAAAATAAAAAAGTCAACAACCAATTGTAGTGATTGTATTTTAATTCTCCTTATCTAGAAACAAATGCTTACAATTATTTCTTAATCTTTGTTAGGCCCGGTTTGGTTAGCCAATATAGATGTGATGTTTTCATCTCATCTATACCGTATAGTAGTTTCCCTATTCAAACACACTATATTTCATCTCTAAATTTTAAAAACATCTACTTAAATAAATAGTAATGAATAATAATGAACAGTGAATACTGACAGTGAACAGTGCAAAACTGACATGAATAGTAAATGAACAGTGCATGAACAGTGAATCGTGTGTAAACAGTGCACTTTTCAGCTCTATAATCAACAATGGGACCCACACTTTTTTCAAATTTCCAAAATTAAAAGCTATCTCATCTTATCTGAACTGCGCAACTAAACGAGACCTTTGTTTATATGTGTTATGTGAGTCCCACATTGATTTAGTAATGCTCTTGTATAGTTTTTAGCCTCCAATGTATAGGCCACCTTTTATAGCACAATTGATATATACAAAATTGATCAATACAATTCTAACATGGCATCAGAGCCACTACTCTGATCCCTTTAGTAAAAGTAGTTTTCATCCTCCTCAACATTCTTCCGCTGCCTTTGTATTGTTTGGCTGAGCCATTCAAGTGTTGTTTACTGCCATTAGATAGTTGCAATTGTCGTGAGGACTACTACAAAATTTTGGAATCATCGTGCCTGGAACTCTATTTTGATCATACGAAATACCATTGGGAAGATCTCATTGAGACCGACTCAACGCCGAAAAAATCAGTTAGATCAGAGCTTGCACGTGCATCCATGCCTGACGAAAGTTACAACTGCGCCGCCCACGCACCACATGCGCTCTGCAGCTCCACTTCCACGCACCTCACATGCACACGCGCGTTACACGCCGCTGACGTCAACCCTAGTATTGTTAGTTGCCACGTCAGCCACCAGCTGCCACATTAGTTGTCGTCCACGTCAGCACTGTTGACCGTTGACTTTGACTGCTCGTTAACTTTTCCTATCCGATTTCTACATATTTTTGCATGTTGATCTCATTTTTGTAGTCTATTTTTGCATATTTGGCCTCATAATGGCTCAAAAATATGAGATTCTTCGTGTTATTCATGTTATATTAGATGGTAGAAACTATTTGGTGTGGTCTCAGTCCTTTCGTAGCTTTCTTAAAGGCCGTAAACTTTGGTTCTATTGTAGGGGTGATTGGAAAAAGCCAGTGCAAAAAGAAGATGAAAGAGCAGAACAATTTCTACAGTGCTTTCTTAAATGGGATAGCCATAATCACCAGATCCTTACTTGTATACACAACACCTCCATTCCGTCTATCTCCAATCTACTTGGTAGCTTTGATGATGCTCTAATTTGTTGGCCTATGTTAGCCAGGCGTTACGCTACTCCTTATGTGTCCAGAAAGTACCAAATTATGGTTGAGTTATATCAGCTCAGACAGGAGCCTAGCCAATCCATCAATGACTTCTTTAATCGTCTTTGTCATATTTGGAATCAGATTGATTTCTCTGACCCACTCTAGAAGGATCTCACTAATGCTGACATGTATGCCATTCGTTGTCATCAGCATCGTCTCTATCAATTTCTCATGCCCAACAGGATTAATTTGAGTCGATCCATGGTCAACTGCTTAATCGCACTCCGACTCCTTCCCTATATATTGTTGTCAATGAGTTGATCCGTGAGGAAACTCGTTTACATACATTACGGACTCAAAAAAAGCTCAGTGTCTTGGTTCTGGAAAGCATGGTCGTAGCCACCGCTGCTCCAATAAGTTTTTTTGTCGTTATTGTAATCGTCCTGGCTATGTCATCGATACTTGTTACTGTTGTAACAAGAAAGGAATTTCTACTATTGTTGCTGCTAGTTTAGACATTCCTCAGTTTTCTGGATCCATCGTCACTCTCTCCACAATTAGAGAACCTCATTGACAACAGTTAGATGAGATAAAGTGTATAGTTACTCAATATAAACTCTATTCTAATATCATGTAAAAGTAAAAGTTTAACAAGAGGAGATAAATTAAATTAATGCTGACTTGGAGAACCTCCTCAATTAGATGAGATAGAGTGTATAGTTACTCAATATAAACTCTATTCTAATATCATGTAAAAGTAAAAGTTTAACAAGAGGAGATAAATTTAATTATTTAATTTATATTCTAACATGTTAGAATATAAATTAAGTACATACTATATAAATTTAACTTTTGATGTCGCTCAACAAAGCGACGGATGTTATAGAAAAAACTTATCTAGCGCCTATTTATTGGCAAACTAGATGGAATGGTATTGCATGGGTGAAGCCTGATATCTTTGAAGCATCCAACAAATTAGACTCTCCTCAAGGTCGGTAGAAGTTCATGATCTCTGAAAACACGGATTTAATTGTACACACAAATCCATGTAATTTACCGATGGGAACTGAACTGAGGCAACGATATATAGGGAAAAAAAAAACCTTAAGAGTTTTATAGTAATCAAGAAAAACATTTATAACCCATTTCACCCAATCGAAGAAAAGCATATGATTTGTTTTATTTTATTTAAATAATTAGGACTCGGCCGATGTATTAAATCTGTTATCACTTCAATAAATTTGAGAAGCAAAGCAAGTTATCGAGATGGACACAATTAGAAGCACCTACGTACCTCGATCTCGATGCTTAATCACGATTCATGATCCATTACCAAGCTGCAGGCTGAGTTTGAGACAAGATGAGATGGAACATGATGCTCTAAAATGTAAAGCAAGCTCTTAAAGCTTATGCACTAAGCTAATGATCTGGATGCCTCTTCTTGATCCATGCATTACCAAGGGTTGAGATCGAACGAACGTGCTGTAAAAAGTGCAGCTAGCTAGCTTTGATGCTTGAGCACTAAGCAATTCTGTGTACGTGGAATATATCGTTGCTGCCGTTAACAAACTCTAAGAACTAATCACGAGAAGTCCTGTATAGCAGAAGATCTGGCTTTAAGGAGAGCAGCAGTGCTTTGTCTTGTAAAAATGGAGTTGGAAGGTGATTCACAGCTTGTAGTGAATGCTTTATTTTAAAAGTTCTTATACTTAATCATATCAAATAATATAATAAATTTTAAATGATTTTATAAATTAAGAATTTACATAAAAATTATTTAAAATTCTAAATGTGATTGAAGGAAATAATACTTGAAAAACAAAATGAAAAATAATCTAGAATAATGCTCTTTTACAAAGATAAAGCATCGACGGACCATACGCTACTTTTTCTTTTTTTGCACAAGCCAAACAACTTTTGAGTTATTGCTATATACATTCTGATATGCGCCCGTGGCCATCGGGTTCCATTGTACTTTTGAGGAAAACCATTTCCCTAACATGAAGAGGTTATTCAGGGCTCCATGGGGAATGAGACCAGATTTCCGTGCCATCCAGCTATAGGGTACTAATCTCGCATCACATACAGTTATTTTAGAAGTCATTTAGAAGATATGGTAGGCTTGCTACTTATTTATTTATTTTTTTTTATTTTTCTAATTTTTTTTTTAATTTTTTTACTTAATTTTTAAAAAAGTAACTATTAATAAAAGATATTAAAAAATATTTAAAAAATAATAAAAATAAATTAAAATTTCAAATATTGCTTAAGCCCTCAATGTAATCTGCACCGTGTCATTGTCGATCGAATCTGCCTAATTTGTTATCAAGATGAGATAAATTGAGAATAAAATTAAAATTGAATAAAGATTATTATAATATTTTTTTTCATATTATTTTTTTTTAATTTGAAAAAAATAAATATTTTATTTTATTTTATGTTAAAATTCAAAAAAGCTATAATAATTAAATAAAATAAAATAAGTTGAATAAAAATCATAAAGCGTGACAGAAGTCGGAAATACGACTACCGGAAGAAAAAGCAAACACTGACAATAACCAATCGAAAAAAAGTAAGACAGTGAAAAACAAAAAACAAAAGCTGAAAAAGAAGCATTATGACAGATAATGCTTTAAAAAAAAAAAAAAGCGTTATGAGAGAAAATGCTTTTTTTTTTTAACAAAAAAAAAGAAGTATTAATGTTATGACAGATGATGATAAATGATAAAGGACCCACCAAACTGAAAAACTGCGTTTTGATTTATTTTTGAAAAATTCTACACCACATTTTTTAAAAATTTTTTTTTTAAAAAATATGTGATATATGAATGATGAGTAGAAAAATTTAATAAGTTTAAACAAATTAAAATAAAAAAATGTGATGTATGATGTGTGAAGATGATGAGTAACAAAATTCTTTATTTTTCACTGTCACAATCCATACGTGGATGTGTTATTTGACATTTTTTTTTAAAGCATGCATTTTATAGATAATTAAGGGTGGTTTGAATAATGAGACAAGATGAAATAGATTGAGATTATTTGTAAATAGTAATAAAATTGCTGAGATGAAATAATATTAGATGAAAGTTTTTGAAAATTTTATATGTTTAGATTTAGAAGTGACATGAAATGATTTTAATTTTTTGAGAGATTTGATAGACTTGAGTCGCACCAATTATAATATATAATTTGTAATGATTTTATTTTATTTATAAATATATTTATAAATAAGTAATAGTAACTTATAAATTACCAACCCAAATTTCATTTTTTATAATATATTTCATAATAATATTATAAGATAGAAAATATTTTTATAAAATTAAATTATTTTATAAAATATCAAATAAAAATATTTTTTATATACAGATAATTAAATAGTTAAAAATATAATTATAAAAATAGTGTGTTTAAAATTATTTTATATTTTCAAGTACTAATAGTCATTTTGTCCAGCTTTTGAACTTGCTTTATGCAAACACCGTATGCCATTTATGATTGAAAATTACTCATATTTGTTTTGGCAAAATTCTATCGTATGGCTATAATGTTCTCAACAACTTGGCATAGAGCAAAGAAAATGTTTTGTCTATATATCTATTTTATTGTCTGTCTCGTATAAAATCACTTTATTTTATAATTTAATTATAAAAATTACGTATGGATCAATCATGTATTAAAATAAATCTCCTTATAGACCTTGTAAAATTAGCGATGCTAATTTGTAAAGAAATGTGCTACAAATGTTTCAGTGTATAAAAATAAGTAATATACACTCGATTTATAACTTATAAATATATTTATAAATATATTTTGTCTATAAGGTTATTTTTATTTATAAATATATTTATAACTTATAGTAATTAATAAATTACCAACCCAAAAAATCGATTGGTGCTCTTAGACAACGTTTGCTCGATATTCGCTCGATTGTGACTCGAGTGCAGATGTTTGCTCGAGCGAGATTCACACAGATGGCATGGTGAGCTCGAAACTTCGCTCGAGTTTGGCTCTAGTGAACATTCCATTTTTGTTTGGCTCTTTTTGCTTTTAAAATCACAAACATGACTAGACACATATTTTTTCTTTTTCAATGTGTAGATAATTTTCATAATATGTTAAATGACGGTTGTTTATTAGATGAGAAATATTACATCAATTTCAATAAATTCAAAATGTACTTGTGAAATGGTAATAAATTTGAATAATAGAACTACACCCTTACACCCACAATATTTATTATATACATGTCATCATGAGAAATTTATCAATGACCACGCCTATCTGCCCACATAGAAATGGCAATTTTATCCCTAATTGTAGTCATAGCACGGGTTGATTCCATGGTCATCTCAAGATGACGTGTCGATAGCGTCACTTACGGCATGACCACTTAGCGTCATCTCAATAATGGTTGTACAAGAAGTCGTTCGAAGTCATCATTCTAATAAAATTGTGAAACATACAACATACGGGGATCAAGAGCCTTTGCTGCCCAACTGAATACTCAAGCATAGGTCTTAAAATTTTAAACCGGGATTTCAATACCCCAAATGTGCGGTCTATTATGTTACGAATGCATGAGTAATAATGATTAAAATAGTCCTTATATCCCCTAAATCCCTAGTGACTTTGACGGTCACTCCTATGATATCTTTATCTGGGATACAGGCATAAATCCCCGAATACATGAAAACTATGAATCCACTAGATAATAATAATATGTTAACCCATTTCAACCAAAAAGTCAGTTACTTACCAAACATTCCCAAAAACATAACAAAATACATATGAAGACAAACAATTAAATAATATTAGAGGTTTACCATTCTCAAGCCATGGAAATTGGTTTTGGGCTTAACTTAATACGTCGATGAATACTATAGCATCATGCATTGTTCCCTCCCACCAAGTATAGAGAAATGTGAATTTCATATCTAAGTCACATACCCAGAAGACGTTTTGGACAACTCGCTCATGCCGATTGTGAAATGCCTCACGTACTTCAGTAGGTACAACAACTAGGGGTGTAATTGGTCCAGTTTTGGACATATTTTATAACCGAACCGGTATATACCACTTTTAAGATTTGAAAAATCGATACCGTACCGATTACACCCTTAAACCAATATTTCTGGTTTTATCGGTTCCGGTTCGGTTTTTTCAGTATATTATATAGTATATATAATATAGTATATTATAGTATATTATAATTGTATTGTAGACTATAGTGATATATTATAATATATAATATAGTTATATTTTATAATTTATTATAATAAAGTGATATAGTATTTATATAACTATTAATAAAGAAACTATAGTAATATAGGATTTAAAAATTTAATATTATATTAATTACTAATTTATCACATAATACACGATTATTTATATATTATTTATATATAATATATAAATATTGTATATAATATAAAAAATCATATAAAAATATTTTATACAATATAAAATATTAAAATATATATATGAACCGGTCTGGTCCTGTGTTAAAAAAAGAAAAATAAGAACCAAACCGATTCTGACTGGTTTTGAGAAAAATGAAATCGGTACTAGACCAAATCAAATCTAATACTGGACCAAACTCACCGGTTTGGTTCAGTCCAGTTCGGTTTATCATTTCACCGGTTTGTTTTTCTTCACACCTATCGACGATATTGATCATGGTCCCATCAATTGCACCAATAATTCGCTGCAGACATTTAAGCTGGTAGATTATGAATGCATAACTTCAAATAAATAATTTATTCCAAACTATTGCATAATCAATATTTATACTTTATTTTGTATGGTGAAGTACTTATTGCAACCAAGAATAATTTTGCGAGTTGCCTGAGATGTGTGGATGCACCCCAATAGTGTGTGTTGGGACTATAAGATGCGTCCCAAGCATGCAGAGGGCCTGTTTGTCTTTTCTTATGGGTCGGTTCATGGTTTCTATTGAATGTTGAGACCGTTGGCCCCAATGTTTTGAATATCGTATCGGACGCCGTACCGGTCAATGCACTAGAACGAAATATTTCAATACCGGTACCGTTTCGTGTACCGTTTCGAGATAGTTGATATATGAATAAATTATATATATAAATATATAAAAATTATATTCCAAAATAATAGTCTATATATGAATAAATTATATATAAATACATATATATAAATTATAAATAGTTTAGTCTGAATTGATGGTTAAAAAATGAGTTTGTAGTTTGAAAAAAAAAATTAAAGGCCGAAATACAGGCCGGTACGGCCGGTATTTGGGCCGATACGAAATATATATATATATAATACATGTATCGGCCCAATGGCCGATACTGCAAATACGCAACCGTACCAGCCGGTACGGTATGGTATTTGAAACACTAGTTAGCCAACAATATGTCCTTTCGCCACTACCAAACTGAATATGCCTACTTGTTCCTCAATGGTTAGCCCTCATCTAGAATCCCTTAAAAAAAACCATTGTTCCATAACAAGGTGCATAATGCGCGGAATGCCTCGAGCTCCATTTGGAATAACTCCTGACAATTCGTTGGATTTCCATCCAAAACTTTCAAAATATATTGATATTCCCGCGAGCCGATATTATGTTGTGGCAGTCTAAGATTCAGTCCCTGTTGATGATGGACATTCCCAATAAGGTTCATGATCTCAATCGTCTCTTGTATAAAGTCTCACTACTATCACTTGTACCCCCATCAGAGAAGATAATCTCGACAACGAGGTTCACATCCATCGACGAAGTTCTCGCTGACCGATTCTCATCATCCATGCTCTACCACATTCTACTATACTGTTGTCAGAAAAACATTAGAAATCAAGTACCCGATATTCCAACATTATATTTTTAAAACAAAAAGTTTAACTAAATGCGCGATGTCATCGTGTCATATAACCCCATCCTCATCAACTCATCCATGTCATCAATCTCAATGTGTGATCCCTGTCGATTGCCCAATGTGGGGTGTCGATGTCGCAACTCCGAATCACTGGGAATATTTGTGTTGACGCGTGTTGCAAAGTATCGGATGCAACAAAAGCACCGAATATGGTGCACAACTCCTCGTACTTTGGGTCACCGAAGGTATGAAACTTTCCCCATTTCGATTTGACCTAACATTTCCATAATATACACGTCAATAATAAACATAGTAATGAAAAGACTACATTCTATTTGCTGAAATAAAGATGCTTAGTTTACCCTAAGGGCATTTTCCCAGCAATTGTTGCTCGCCACTATCGTCTTTATGTCAGGGTCTCAACCCATACCTGTTCGGCTCATTAGATCGGTGAAAAGACGTTGTAGGCCCTTCAACCTCTGGAGTTTGGCCCGAATCTAGTTCGTGTCAAGCATCTTTACACCAATAGTGATGAGCCGCTCAGCATATTCTATATGATCTCTATTCGTAATCTTTCCAGCCCTTAATCTACCATGATGGGCATCCTGGTACAACATGTCAGCAAAAACCTCCTCCACGCCATTACCCCAAATTTCACGATCATGGGTCGTGTTTTTCGGATCATCCATGTTGAATAGTTAAGAAATTGATAATATGACAATGCAAGTATTTGTTTGTAATATATGCAAAATTATAACCTCATGTCAAGTACAACCATTAATTCTTTTGGTAGGAGAGACATGAAAAACACAAATACCAACATAACAACAATGCAAAATATGTCATTTATTGAACATCATACTAAGTTGGGTATTAAAGCAATTCCATGAAAAACAATTAATAAAGGTAATGAATGTGCATTAAAATAGTTCATACCGGTTGAGATAACGATGTGTACGGGAGGAACGTAACGAGTACCGCTACAACGACAGAAAATACGAAAGTGCAAAATAGGAAAAATTAAAACTACATACATTTAAACATTTTTTAACATTTCAAAAAGGCAGAACAATAGTTGAGGCATTTTTGTTTGGAACCAGTAGTTGATGTAATTGGAGTGCAAATTTTGTTGTAATAAGCTGTCACTACTCACACATGAAGAAGCCATTAGAATTCTCTACAAATATCAAGTTGGCTTTGCCTGGCATTTTCTCTGGAATAAAATATAAACCTAAAGAAGGTTATCTTCCAATTTATCTATATATTCCTTACGTCAGAGAAGGGAAAAAAAATTGAACACTGATTTTTAGATATTGGGACAAAGACCAATAAAAAGCTGAAGCTATACTTCCTTTCTTTTAAACTTTGAAGCTAGTTTATAGCAATTAATTAAATGTTTTAAAACTTTTTAGCAATCGAAAAAGTTTGAAGATGATAGCTGTTTTCTTGTTGATAACACTAATTTCCTTTCTGGAAATCTGGGTGTTATTTATTCAAGATGCCTGCTAGCTCAGCCGCTATTGTTTGAAAAGAGTAGCATTTTCTTGGACACAGTTAACACCTGGCTTGAAACCCACTTGTAATTCTAACTCAGTTGATACCTATAAATATGGTTGCCAAATGAATTGTTTAGTGAGGTTCTAATCATTAGAGGTTGAAGTTACTAAGCTGAAAGTTTTATGATTACTGTCAATTTGACAGTCATATTTTGGTTTCTGCAGAAACCTTTGTTTTTATCATTTTCCTATCAGACTATGCAACTCCAATTTATACTTGTAAAAAAAATTATGCAACTCCTATTTAAAATATCCTCTGATGCTACTCCTATTTACAAATTGATCTATATATAGCAATATCTATGTGAGCCAAACGACACCCTCAGAATTTTCAACATGCTTCCTCAGTTCGTTACAACTTGAGTATCCAAAATCATTTACTTTATACATTTACATCTAACATCAAAGCATATCTATTGTTGGTGCTGTAAAAATCTCTAAACAGGTCAGAAGGGGAGAAAGAGCCATTCCAAGCCCACTAGGGCGACTTGGGCCTCGATCAGTGTTGTATGAAGCCTCAGGCAGTGTTCCAGTGCAGCTGTACGGTAGTGATGCGTACGTCCATAATCGTGAATAGAAAATAAGTGCAGTGAAAGTAAAAAGATGAACACATGAATTTACGTAGTTCGGTATAATATCTATATCCATAAACGTTTGGGGAGGAGAAATTCACTATAAATTCACTATAACATCAAAGCATATTTGTTGTTGGTACTAACTTTTTTATTTCCGAGGTACCCATTTTGAAAGTAAAGTGATTTTCTGCGTAGCCTTTCTTGTATGGACACTCTGTGCTCCGAGAATAATAATGAGAAGATTTCATATTCTGTTTCTGTTCGGTTGGACATCAGGGTTTCCACAACAATACTACGAGGGTTAAATATGGAATTCTATTCTAATGCGATATTTCTGTTATGCTATGCCAAATGAATATTGAATAAAAATATTTCTGAACTTTTGCTCTGGTATTTTTTATAACATGTTTTGATTCTATATTATGAAAATAAAAATATTTTGTTCTACATTCTAAACTCTGTAAATGTTCATGTTTACATATTAGTATATGTTCTCTGTTTGCTAAGTTGTTGATAACTCACTCCTTATCTCATAATATTTTTAAGATAATTTGAATTATTCAATTGAGCACATAATAGGGAGTATGGGTGAGATGATTTAAACATGACGGATTAAGCATATAAGGTCTTTATGATTATTGGAGAATTTTGTTAGGTAATTTTTTTGTAGTGTTCTATGATTTGGTATATTGATTATGTTAAAGTAGTTGGTTTGTAACAATAAATGTTATTTGTAATTGAAAAATTAGAATTTATATCTATAGAGTGAGATACGGTTTGAAGTGTCAAGAATTAACTATTCATCCCTTTCGGAACCGGGGCACAGGGGTGG
>NC_049908.1:30458867-30506968 GCF_001411555.2 Juglans regia
GGGGGGCGGGGAGGGGGTGCCCACGCCCCGCACCATGCGGGTAGCACCCCTACCGGGGCATTACAAGCTGACGATAATGCCCCTGAGTGCAAAGTAAATCAAATATGACGATAATACTGTCCGTAAAAAGGATGGATCAATAATATCGGAAGAAAAAGCAGGTACGTACAGCCAGTCTTCGGTTTCGTTTGGAAGTTGAGCTTATCTCAATTCATCATTATAATTTTTTTAAAATTTAATATAAAATATAATAAATAATTTAACTTTTTCAAATCTTAAAATAATAATAATAATAATAATAAATAATAATATTCTAACAATAATTTATAATCTCAACTCAACTCAACTCAACTCAACTCAATTCACTTTATCATACAAACCCAACCGAAGTGGAATAAAATAGTCACTCTCTTGATTAAGATAATTTATCTGTATATTTATTATTATTTATATATAGAATTGTAAAATTCTTTATTGTTAGATATAACAGAAGTTTCATCATCATTTTGATTCGGCAAAGTCTCGATCTTTACGTGGGAGAGTACTAAACACACGCACGACGATGGACACCCACGTACGAAAAATCAAATCAAAACGCAGTTTTTCAGTATGGTGGGTCCTTTGTCATTTATCATCGTCTGTCATAAGGATTGGATCTCCATGTCTGGATAAATATTTTTTTATTTATTTTAAAGAGGTATTTTTTGATACTGTGGATGGTTTTTTAAAAATATAAATAAATAAATCAAGAAAAATAAAAAATATTTTTATTCTTATCGGACGGGTCTCGTGCTGCTCCTGTCATTGTGCTTCTTTTGTTTTTTTTTTCTTTTTTAGTGTCTTACTTTTTTTTCGATTGGTCGTTGTAAGTGTTCGCTTTTTCTTCCATTATGAGCCAGTCGTATTTCCGACTTCGGCCACGCTCTATTATTCATTCAGAAATGCCACTCTCGTGATCTCATATAGGGATATAATCGATTCGGTCTGATTTAATCTTAGATAAAATTTAGGATCGAATCAATATATTAATTTTGTATTTTTTAAAATCGATTATACACTAGTTATCTTCTTAAATCGATACTTCCAATTTTACCAGTTTTCGATCTGGCCAAATCCGATTTTTCGATTTTTTTAAAATATAGGTTTCACAATTTATCATTAAAAATTTGTTTATAAAAAAAAAACTCATTTAAAAAAAACTGTTTTATATTTTTATTAATATATTAGACTATATAATAGTATTAGTATTAAACTATTAGTATAGTTATAAGTTATATATTAATATTAGTTATAAACTTTTAGTGATTTAGTATTAACATTTTATGTAATAATTTATAAATTATAATAAGAAATTATTTCATATATGAATATATATAAGTATATATATTATATATATATAATTTTCACATAAAAATTTATAATTATAGATTATATATAAAAACTTATATATATTAATATTTAATATATATATAAAATATTTTGTATAAAACTTATATATAAAAATATTATTTTTTATTTTTTTAATCAATCGGTCCGGTCCGATCTAGTCCAAAAACTCTCGGAATCGGAACCGGACCGGAATAGGCCGGTTTTTACATTTTTAAAACCGGTTCCGGACCGGACCGGTTCAAAAACCGGTCCGGTTCGGTCCAGACCGGTTTTCCAATTTTTCGGTTTGAGTTTACACCCCCTAATCTCATCCGATAGTTGGGTCCCGATTAATTCAACGTAATTATATTATTATTTTGATTGATTTTCTATAAAATTATAATTAGAGAAATTTTGAATTTATGAAAAATATTTATTTTTGATTAAATTTTGAAATTAATTTTGATGAAGTTAATGTAAATACTATTAAGAACATTCTCTATAACATTTTTATCTTATCCTTTAAAATACAAAATTAAAATCTACTTTTTTTATTTTATATATTAAGTTTTACAATATATCATATAATAACTTATCTATTTTTTTATATCATTTAAATATTATACTTTTAAATATTTTTTATTCATTTTAAATATTTTCTTTAACTATTAATAATATTTACACATCTTTTAATAATTTTTTATTAGTGCAAAAAGAAGCTTAGAGGAGAGAGAAATTAATTTAAAATAGTTTAGAATTGTGACTAATCTTCTTTATATCTAGAGAAATTATTATAACAAAGTGTATGATAAAAATGAAATACAAAATTTATTAGAATGGAATTTTAAGTTTTGAATAACTTCCTTTGTTTTTTACAAAAAAAATATATTTTACAAAAACTATTGTGGTCCCAACGGGAGAAAAAGCAAACCCTTAGAGCATTGGCAAATGCTCTAGCCATTGTCAAGTCTAAAGTTTGGTTAGAATCTTAATTTTTAGCTATAATATTAATTTTTGACTAGGTGAGTCTAAATTGGACTAGTCATTATAAAGTTAAAATAATAATATAATATTATATTTTTTACTTTTTTTATTTTTTTATTTGCAAATACAATTTATATATTTCTTAGATCTTCATGCTTTATAGAAATAATGTGTCTACTCCATCAATTAGTAAAAATAATGTGCATGCCATGCATGTTTTACCATTCAAAAAGAGAGGGAAGTGATGAAATAATTAAATATTGCTTTCCATTGTGAATTGTAGCTAGCCATATTTAGAGAAGACTTAAGATTTATTATTCATCAAGTCTTAAGCTTTGGACCATTGGCTAGTCCAATGTAGAGGCTTTTTCTCACATCTAGCTAAAATTTAGACTTGTATTGGTATTTGGCTAGCCCATTGCCAATGCACTTACAACAACCAGTCGAAAAAAAGTAAGACGCAGTGAAAAAGAAAAAAAAGAGAAGCTAAAAAAAAAGCACACAAATGATGATAAATGATAAGGGTAGTGATAGGCTTATACTTTATCATAATATTTTCTACCCCCGTCAAATCTTACTATCTTTATTTTCTTTTCTAATAATCTTTTTACTTTCTTTTTATATATTTTGAAAGCATCTAGTGTTTGAAATTAAAATATAATAATATTAAAAAATAATATTTTAATAATATTTTATTTTACTATTTATAAATCATCTCAACTTATTTCTAAATCTAAATCATCCCTAAGATTATATGCCCTATCAAAAAAACAATTATATGAAAAATTTATAAATAGTAATAAAATATTTTCTATATAATAATAAAATAATTTGAATTAAAATATTTTAGAAGATTTTAAAAATAGAAAAAATATTAAAATATTAAAATATTGCTAGAATATAATTTTTTAATATTATTTAAAAAATTTAAATTATTTTTATATTTTATTTAAAAGTTTAAAAAAATTAATTAATACGTAATTAGTATGCAATCCAATTTGACAAGTTTGTCAAAAATATTAAATTATTTATCTACAATTCTTGGCTATCCGAAGTAGGTAGGTGTTCAATTCGTCCAAACCTATAAAAATGTGACAAAAATAAGTGTCATGAGACCCACCAGAGCAGTGCATTCATTTTTGCACATATCACGACCAATATGGAATCTTGTAGATAGGACCTACATCTACACATATATCCCTTCAGAAGTCGTTATAGAGTCTGGAAAAATAACTCGCTAATTAAGATGAGTTTAATTAAAGTAAAAACTTTTTAAATCTTATATTCACTCTTTTTTCTTGTTCAAATAACATAATATTAAAATAAACTCATCTCTACATCAGTCATAATAAGAAGTGTTTCATTCTTATACATATTTTATAAGTATGCAGAACACATATATAATGTTATTTTCAAGTTTTTTTTTTTTTTAGAATAAATATGCATATTTTCAAAATCAACATCCATTATTTTTTTTTTTATGCAAAGTCTTATATAAGAAACCCACTTACCTAACTTTAGTAGTATATTCTCTATATTTTGAGACCGTAATCTAGTCGTGCCACGATAACTTAAATTAGAAATATTTGCACATGCGTTATTAACACACACCGGCACATAACCTTAGCTAATTGAATTCAATCATTCTAATAATAGAGCAAAACAAGCTTATAAGTCGTTAAACTTATAAACAGGCCAACAACCGCCTTATTTAATCATCAACCAGCCATGAATATCAATTCCAAATAACCAACATCTTTGGAATATTAATGGATTGGATAGGTCTCTAGAATGAGGTTTGAAAGCAAATTAGGCAAACGACATGAGACGGAACTAAGAAAGAATATGAAAAATAAGATAGAGATCTGAGTTCTGGGGAGCCTGTGTAATAAATTCTGATAAGGAGATGACCATGCATGGAGTTTGAAGATTTTTCGTCAATTCTTGGTCATCCCAGCCCATTCAATCCAGAGTAGTTGTGAAGATTCGAAGTAAGTAATTCAGAAATCAAGGTGGCAAAATTATAAACACTTGAATTCGATATGCTCCAAGAAAATAAAATTAATTGATAATACAACGACTCAGATACTCGTATGAGAAATTAATTATTTGAAAGCTATGAATTACGGAGGCGGCCAACGAAAATAAGATAACGATAAGTTCGTGATAAGGTTTTCCAAAAATTTTGGGGGGACATGGCCCCAACCATACATGTGCATGCATGATTCCGCCCAAGTGAAAAGTAAATCAAAGATGACAATAATGCTGTCCGATAAAAAGGTCGATGGATCGATAATATCGGAAGAAAAAGCTAGCAGGTAGAGCCAGTCGAATCTCTTTATCTTTATCTGGCTCATGTGCATCGCTATCTGCTTCAATATTACTGTTTAATATTGCATATTAATGGGAGAGTAGTATACCCATTGAGGAAAAAATGCAAACACTTGAAACGATCAATCAAAAAAAAAGTAAGACACAGTCATGAAAAAGAAAAAAAAAAACACAAAAGCTGAAAAAGAAAGCATTATGACAGATGATCATATAGATGATATTAAGGAGCCACGAAACTGAAAATAATCAATCTTCTTTCTTATTTGATCAATTGTCCAAATTTTGCAAAAATTAGCTTGCATTCCATTCACTATTTTCCTCCTACTTCATTGAATAATTTGGAGAATGATTGAAATGAAAGTTTAATAAAATATTATTAGAATATTATTTTTTAATATTAATTTTCTTTTAGAATTTATAAAAATTAAATTATTTATTATATTTTATTTAAAAATTTGAGAAAATTATAATGATTAGATGAAATGAATTGAGATCAACTCATTATTCAAGTAAGCCCTTAAACATTCCTTCTTTTAATAAGGAGCACGTAGTAGATTATTATTTTTCTGTCCAAGTATCACACACACGTGTGTGATGATATGTTATGTTTCAGCGGAATTTCTTCTGTTTATTTTCCGATATGTTTAATTTTTGACTAGGTGAGTATTCTAAACGTTAGAACTTCTAACTTTAGTCCTCGTAAACCTTTAATGGGACTAGTACATGAATATTACTTTTGTCTCGTTGAATAGGCCGGGATTTATTAGAAAGTAAATAGATAAGCTTTGGATTTTTTTATATAAAGGTGGATCTCATTAAAAAAGAATAGTTTTTTTTACACTTTTTTACAAAGGTTTGCGCGGGATTTGTTTATTTGAAGCTTGTTCAAATCATTTATCTTAAACAAATATCAGTACTAAGTGTTCTAAAAGTTATAAGTTTACAAGAAAAGATAAATTTAATAAATTAATTTATATTCTAATATTTTTCTCATGTGCGTCGGACTCTATTTAATGAATTGGTTCAATACAAGTAAAATATTTATTTAAATGAGAAAAAGTGAAGAGTTACTCAATATAAGCCCTATTCTAATATCATGTAAAAATAAAAGTTTAACAAGAAGAAATAAATTTAATTATTTAATTTATATTCAAACATGTTAGAATATAAATTAAGCATATAAATTTAACTTTTGTTGTCGCTGAACAAAGCTTCTGCTTGGAAATTTACATATGTTATAGAGACGGATGTGTTGAATAATTTCAATTGATGTAAGTAGGCATAAAAAACTTACCTAGCGCCTATTTATTGACAAACTATATATAAATTTGAGAAGCAAAGGAAGTTATAGAGATGGACACAATTAGAAGCACCTACGTACCTCTCGATGCCCAATCACGATTGATCCATTACCAAGCTGACTGGGTTTGAGACGAGATGAGATGAACATGATGCTCTAAAATGTGAAGCAAGCTAGTCTTAAAGCTTATGCACTAAGCTATTGATCTGGATGCCTCTTCTTGATCCATGCATTACCAAGGGTTGAGATCAAACGAACGTGCTGTAAAAAGTGCAGCTAGCTAGCTTTACATGCTTGAGCACTAAGCAATTCTGTGTGGGTGGAATATCTCGTTGCTGCCGTTAACAAACTCTAAGAAATAATCACGAGAAGTCGTGTATAGCAGAAGCTCTGGCTTTAAGGAGAGCAGCAGTGCTTTGTCTTGTAAAAATGGAGTTGGAGGGTGATTCACAGCTTGTAATGAAGGCTTTATATTAAACGTTCTTATACTTAATCATATAAGATAATTTGATAAATTTTAAATGATTTTATAAATTAAGAATTTACATAAAAATTATTTAAAATTCTAAATGTGATTGAAGGAAATTATACTTGAAAAAAAAATGAAAAATAATCTAGAATAATGCTCTTTTACAAAGATAAGGCATCGGACCACACGTTGCTTTTTCTCCTTTTGACGTAAGGCAAACAACTTTTAAGCTGTTCCGATATACATTCTGATATGCGCCCGTGGGCATTGGGTTTCATTATACTTTTGAGGAAAACCATTTCCCTAAGAGCATTGGCAATGGCCTAGCCATTGCCAAAGTCAAGTGCAAATTTTATCTTTTTTTATCACAAAATTTCTACATTGAACTAGCTATAGCCATATATTTTAGTTTTGAGCTACAGTAATTTTCCCCACCTAGCTATATTTGGCTATACACTATTGAAGGACCAAATGAGTTTTTTATTATTTTTTCTCAATTTCCCTCCCTTTCCCTCCCTTTTTGGTAATTTTTCTTGTCAAATTACTTTTCTTTTATGATAAAGTTTCTAATTGAGGGTACATTTATTTTCTATCATTATTAGCTTAATACACAATATAAAAATATAAATAGCAAAAAAAAAAAGGTTAGCAAAAATTAATTTGTTGGTTTCAAGAATTGTTGTATAATTTTTTTTTATCAAATATTATTAAAATATATGAAGTATATTTACAAAATATGAAAAAAAAATTTCAAATATTATTAAAATATATAATATAATAATATTATTTTGACTTTAAAATGACTAGTCCAATGTGGACTTAGATAGTCAAAAGTTAATACAATAGCCAAAATGTAAGATTTTAGCCAAATTTTAGACTTAGCAATGGCTAGTCCATTGCCAATGCTCTAACATGAAGAGGTTATTCAGGGCTACATGGGGAATGAGACCAGGTTTCCGTGCCATCCAGCTAATAGGGTAGTAATCTCGCATCACATACAGTTATTTTAGAAGTCATTTAGAAGATATGACAGGCTTGCTACTTTTTTATTTATTATTATTTTTTCTAATTTTATTTACTTCATTTTTAAAAAAGTAACTATTAATAAAAGATATTAAAAAATACTTTAAAAATAATAAAAATTTCAAATATTACTTAAGCCCTTAATGTAATTTAAAATATTTTATTTAAATTTCATCTCATTTTTTTTTATCTCAATTCATTATCCAAACTAGACCAAAATGAGTTTTGATTTATTTTTCATTGTCACAAGTCGCTGGTGTCCATCGATGGCATCGTTGTGGCCGTTGTGGGTGTCATGCATGCTATTTGATAGCGAAAAATTATACTCATCATCTCATCATCGCATCACATATTATACATATTTTTTTTTTCTCTTATTAAACGTGTGATGTATGAACGATGAGTAGAAAATTTCAATTAATTTATAAAAAATAAGACCAAATTTTAAAAAAATAAAATAAAAATAAGTGTAGTGTGTGGAGACGATATTCTTCCTTGCACAAAGTTTTGCTATTCATCATCTTTATACACCACATATTATATATTTTTTTATCTAAAAATAAATTTCTAATTTTTTCTAATATCTACGCACCACGAGTAGTAATATCTAATTTTTTCTATAATTTCTCATATATAAAGATATAAAGTATATATATACATTTATATTCACTAAATTGTTATTCGATTGTCTCTCTATAATTGTTTTTAACCTTTTATGAAGCAAATATATCGTATTTTTTGGCTGATTTTTTAAGAGGACTATATTTTAAGACTCCATCACTTTGATCTCAAACTTCCAATCATAAATTAACTGAGCTTTACTGTTGGCTCGAGAGAAAAATCAATGCACTTAATAATTTGTTCCGTGGGTCGTATGATTTGAAGCCTGTTTTGCGCTTTTACTTTACTTTTATCCAAGTGACGCTTGAAATTACGGTACAAAATATAGCCTATAATATTAAGATTTATAACTTAAATAATAATGAGGTCTGAAGAGATCATGTGCAGATTTAGAACCTATCTAGAGTGACGGAACGAGCAATTATGTCGAGGAGAGCCAACTTTTTTACTACGTGACATTTATATAAAAGTAATGTTAAATACAGTTTTAAGATGTATAAATTTTATATATATATTTTTTAAAAAAATAGGATTCACAAATAATAAATAATTTTTTTTATGTGAATCATAAATTTATTTACTTTTTTTAAATGGAGTGGACGAGACTTATGACTGTAAATAATATTTATCTTATGTAAATTAAAAAGAGATTAAAAAATTATAAAAACATAACTACAAATTATTTTTTATATAAATCATTAACCTTAAATAATTTTTCTTATATTTTCACTTTATATTTTATATAAGAAACCTAAAATTGTATAACAAAAAATTTTGAGATTCAAATTAATAAGTTTATTATTTTTTATAAATTTAGTTTTAATTTTAATTTTGGAGAAGCCATGTCCTTAAAAATAGATAATATATAGAAATTAAACATAATTTTGGGACTTAAAAAAAAAATTGGAGAGAAACATGAAATTTTAAAATTTTTTAAAAAACATAAGGAGATTATAAAATTTTTTTTGGAGGGATATTTTCAATATCTATAGAATTAATTATGAATAAAATATAGAAAGTATTTTATGATTTCAAGAAGTTTTAGGAGGGCATTATTACAATGTGGGTCCACCACTGCCTACATGCAAGATTCTATATTGGTCATGATCCAAGTGCAAACTTTATTGCTACTTTGGTGGGTCTCATCACACCTATTTTTATCATTTGGTCATTCATTTTTCCGACCTACTTTATTGATTAGCTGTAGATGCCATTGATCTTTTTTAAAAAACAATCCCCACAAGACATTAAGATGAGATGATGATAATGGATTATTATATAACATAGCCTGTTCGGATGCAGCACAGGTAAAATCTTCATTAAACGCTCTAACTCATGACCAAGCTAGCATAAAGACGTGCAGAAGTGAGAACTGAGAAGCATTTACAAAGTAGATGTTACTCATATATACCGAGTTATCAGCTGGAAAAGGGTAAAGTCGGGTGCCAATCAACAGTTAAATGTTATAGCTGCACTGTGTGGAAGAGTTCTCAACCTACTTCTTTGAACACGAACCTGAGCCAAAAAATAGAAACAAAAACCCAGATTAGAACTGGAGCACCACACCAGACAACCAAAATGGATCATCCATACAGCTTCCATCTACTTTTGTTTTTCCCAATAATCACACCTAGTACTGATCCTGCCAATCCAAAAAAACATTTTAGGGCCAGTTTGTTTTTAGAGATGAGATGAGTTGAGATTAAAGTTAAAAAATTAAATAAAATATTATTAAAATATATTTTTTAATATTATTGTTGTTTTGAGATTTGAAAAAATTGAATTATTTATTTTATTTTATGTGAGAATTTGAAAAAGTTGTAATAATGAAGTGAGATGAGATGAGATGTTTTTGGAAAGGAAAATGCTAGAGCTCCCGCTGGGGGCTCCCGCTGGAGCTCTAGTGTATTTTTTTATGTGTATTTTTTAATTCTTTTTTTATGTAGATGTTTTTAATGATTTTAAATATTTTTAAAAAATAAAAAAATTTATAATATTATTAAATAATACTTACTTAATCACGAAGTAAAATATAAAATATTTTTATATGATTTTTTATTTTACTTCGTGATTAAGGAAGTATTTTTTAATAATTTTTTTTTTACTTCTTGATTAAGAAAGTGTTTTTAATAATGTTCTAAATTTATTTTATTTTTTAAAAAATATTAAAAAAAATTATATAAAAAATAACTTAAAAAAAAACACATACAAAAATACACTACAGCCCCAGCGGGAGCCCCCAGCGGGGGCTGTAGCACGATCCTTTTGGAAAACAAACAAGGCCTTAATCGATGACAACCCACATTTCACGATTATCAGTGAAACAAATTATGAAAGTTTATCATAGGATAGGCACTACAATAATGTTTTATCCCAGTTTATCTTATTTTATTATTTTATTATTATAATTTTTTTAATTTTTATATAAAATATATAAAATAATTTATTTTTTTCAAATTTAAAAGAATAATAATAAATAATAAAATTTAAATAATATTTTATTTGACTCTTAACTTTTATTTTAATTTATCTAATTTTAACTACACTTAAATCAAAGATGACAATAATAATCTGTAAAGAATAGTAAACGAAAAAGCAGTACAGTCAGTGTAAAAAAGAAAGTAGGACATCGCTCAAGTTTTTGTTCAGTAGTTGCAGCTCAATCTCATGTAAATGCTGTAAGCCATAGCGTCTGTTTCTGATCTTAGCAATATAATGGTTGATGGCAATAATGTTGTTGTTTGAATGAAGTTTGATGTTTTTATAAAAATAAATAAATAAATAAAAGTAGGATGGAAAAATGAGTCAGCAAATGACAAAAGTAAGTATCATGAGGCCCACCAGAACCTTGCGTTCATTATTGCACACGATCACGACCAATATGGAATAGATTAAGATGTATGATCTCTTCAGAAGTCATTATAGAGTTTGGAAAGATTATATGAAAAAACAAGTGAGCAAAAGGCAAAAATAAGCGTGTGAGACCAACCAAATAAGAACATCACAAGGACATGGCCCCAACCATACATGTGCGTGATTGTGAAAAGTAAATAAAAGATGACAATAATGCTGTCAGATAAAAAGGATGGATCGATATATAATATCGGAAGAAAAAGCAGTCGAATCTCTTTATCTTTTATCTTTATCTGCCTCGTGCATGTGCATCGCTCTCAAAAAGTAAGACGCATTGAAAAAGACAAAAAAACAAAGAGTTTTATTATACAATTTCTACCATATTTTATATTTTATATTTTTTTAATTTTTAATATTTTTTTTTAAATTTATTTTTTTAAAATTATTAAAAATTATTTTATTTATTATTCATATAATAAATATTTAATAAAAATTAATAAAAATTAAAAATAATATAAAATATAAAATATTAAGAGGTTACAAAGATTTTTTAAAAAACAAAAGCTGGAAAAGAAGCATTATGACAGATTATCATATATAACTAAGGACCCACCAAACTGAAAAAGTTCGTTTTCATTTATTTTTCACTGTCACGGTCCGTACGTGGTTGGGTATCCATCGGTGGACAGTCTCCTTTTACAGATTAGCTAAAACATGTGTTTTTCTAGATAGTGCTAAGCGTAATTCAAATTATATAAAAAAAAAAAAAAAGTTAATGGGTTAAAATACTTCTTTTAAATAATTATAACTTTAAAATTTTAAAAATATGATTATAATTTTTGAAAAAATAAATAATCTTCATTTTTACTTCAAAAACTATTTTTTAAATTTTTTTTAAATAAATATAATATATTTTAAAGTGTTTTGGTTATATAGTTACTAAATAATAAATAATTTTTAAATAATATAACTTAAGGTATAAATTATAAATTATATGTTATATTTTCTACGCAATCTCAACATGCGCGAAATGTTACTTGAAAATATAAAAAGTTAAAAGGTTATTTCCTCTCATCTTTAATGTTTTCATTTTTAATTTTTTTAATAAACTAAGTGCCACCTCAAGAAGAAAAAGATAATAGTATAAATTAGAAGGCATAATGACATTACTCATATAAACAAAAAAAAATACTAGTTTGTCCTTAATTTTGTCCATAAATTTGATTGCTTGTGTATTTTAATTTTAATTTTTTTTTAATTTTTATATCAACCTAATTATCCAACATAATATAGTCTTGTTTATAGAAAATGTTTTCTGAAAAATCTGGACATAATATAGCTTTGTTTACTAAAGAAATTTTAAATTTTTTTTAATAAAACCTTATTGATTAATTGTGAATAAAATATAAATTTGATAAGTGAATAATGACTCATCAATTTTAAAAATTATTTTAAACTTACTGTAGTTCAAAATCTAAATTAAAAATTTTTAACTAATCCGATATAAATCATTTATATAAAATTTAATTTAACTCGTACAATGCGAATACTCAAGCATCCCATTTTGAAAGTTGAACGGAAATTTGAAGTTATTTCTCTACAAGTCTTGGCCATCCAAAATCCAAATTGGGTTAGGTGGTCAAGTCGTCGCAGATTATGAAAGCGTTGTGACAACAATGTAGCCGCATCAAATCAACCGGCAATCAAAAGCCAAGGGGATTAAGATAAAATTGTGGTATTAAAAGATGTCGGTCGAACAAATTCCGAAAGTCGATCATAGGAAGATAGGCACTACAGAAATATTTTATCTTATTTTATTTTATTTTATATTATAATTTTTAAAATTTTAAAATAATAATAATAAATAATATTTAAATAATATTTTATTTAACTTTTACTTTTTATCTTAATTTATCTAATTTCAACTGCACCTAAATCAAAGATGACAATAATGCTTTGTATAGAGGGTGGATTGACAAAAATATCAGAGAAAAAAGCAGGGCGTAAAAATGAGTGAGCAAATGAGAAAAGTGTTATGAGTCCCACCAGAGCAGTTCGTACATTTTTGCACGAATAATGATATATACAAAATATATTATACAATATATTATATAACAATATAAAATGAAAATATTTTTATAAAATAATATTATTTTTATGAAATGTTTTATAAAAATATTATTTATTTATAATATAATTATGTGAAATATTATAAAAAATATTATGTGTAAATCGTTTATCTTTTTACACATGGATCACGACCAACATGAAATCTTGTAGCTAGGACCTACATCTGCACTTATATCATCTCTTCAGAAGTCATTATAGAGTTTGGAAAGATTATATGGATAGATTAAGCTTATATCCCCCTGTCAAAACATAAAAGATTATATGAAAAAATTATAAATAGTAATTAAATATTTTATATATAATAGTAAAATAGTTTGAATTAAGATACTTTATAAGATTTTAAAAATAAAATAAATTAAATTATTAAAAATTTAAAAAATGTTTAGAATATAATTTTTATTTTTATTTTTATTTTTTAATATTATTTTATTTTAAAACTTAAAAAATTTAAATTATTTTTATATTTTATTTAAAAATTTATATGACTATTCAAATTAGGTAGGTGGTCAATTCGTTCAAATTAATACTCTGCACGACCCACGACAAGAGACGCACGCCCTTCTCACAAATTCTACAATGAATTCTAAAGAGATATATCGTATACTGTGCAGATCTAGAATCTACTTACAAGATTTTATATTGGTTGATCCATGTGCAAACCTATCTGCTACTTTGGTGGGTCTCATGACACACTTATTTTGTCATGGGAGAGATTGGAGCCGGTCGGGTGTCACACGGTCTTTTACACCAACAAATAATGAGCTGCCACGTATGATTTTGAGTAACATTGAGTATACACTCACATATGCAGCATATCACAATTTAATTTCTTGTGTCCTGTGACCTAGATCTAGGGTTGAGCAAAAATCCGACAATCCGATTCTGAATCTGACTCCGCTCTGGCTTCGCTCTGATTCCGAAAAGTCAGAGTCGGAGTCGGAGTTTTTTTCCTAGTGGAAATCGGAGTCGGAGTCGAAGTCATTGAAGAACTGACTCCGATTCCGCTCTGATCCGCCTCCAATACTTCGCCTCCGACTCCGCCTCCGCCTCCACCTCCGACTTGGCCCTCTGACTCCGCCTCCAATTTTATACATATTTTATAAAAATATATGTGTTTTTATATATATTAATCATTTAAATTTTATACAACTATATCTTATATAATTAGTTAAATTCAATAATATACTAGTTAAATAATATATCAATACTATAATATATAGAGTAAATTGACTAATAAATAATAATAGTTTAGTATATGACTATATGTAAATATCATGCTATTACAAATTTACAATATTACTACCATATTACATGTAAGTTGTAACACTAAATTACTAATGTATAAATATAATAACACGTAATACTAATGTATATATAATATACTATAAACACTAAGATGCATAATAACATCAACATGTAATACTAATGGATAAACACTAATCTATAAATTTAGAATAACATATAATACTAATGTATAATAACTAAAGTATTATTCATATAAATTTTATATAACAATATATTGTATTAATTATATTTTTTGACTTAATAAATTCTCAACATATTCTTTTTTATAAATATATTAGTAATACTAATATACATTAGTATATTAATTAGATTTATGGTCTAATACTAATACTATTAGTAATCCACTTTAAGTCTATATATAAATTACTATATAAATCACTATAGTATTAATTACTAATACTATATTACTATATGATACTATTAACTATAGTGATATACTAGTCAGTGATATAGTTAGTATAGTGATTTATACTAATAGTATTATATAGTTATACTAAATTAAAATTACTATAGCAAATACTAATATATAGTTATGCTAATCACTATAACTAATACTAATACTAATATAGACTACAATTATAACTTATATTATTATACCTATACTAAATCACTATAACTTATACTAATATAGTTATACTAAATCACTATAACTAATACTAATGTAGTTATACTAATCATTATAACTATATATAGTATTAATATCACTATTAGTATAATATATAGTATTAATAATAACTAATACTAATATAACTATTAGTATAACTAATATCACTACTAGTATGACTAAAACTAATACTAATATACTGATACTATTAGTGTATTACTAATATTGATATATATTAATATATATATATATATATATCAAGTATAAGAGGTTAGAGATTTAATATATATATATATAATATTAAATCACTAACATACTAATAGTATGATACTATTGTATTAGTAATTATACTATAAGATATAGTAATAGACTAATAATATAATATAGTAATACTATATTATATATAAAATAGTAATACTATTTTTTGAATCTTCATTTCATATACGGTGCCTTTTTTTTTTAATATTCATATATATTAATATATATCATATATTTTTTATGAATCTTCATATATATATATATATAATATAATTAAAAATAGATTCATAGTAATTATAATAGTAAACTATAGTAACTATACAGTGCCTTTTTTTTTAATCTTCATTTCACATACGGTGCCTTTGTTTATTGTAGTGATTAGTTGGATGTGGATATGGAATCATGGATGATGAGAGTACATGTAAAAATAGGACTTTCTTTTTATTTTTATTTTTAATTTTTTAATGTATGTTAGTATTTTACTTGTTTTATTTAGTTGTATTTTTTATTATAATCAAAAGTTTAATAAGTTTGGATTATAATTTTGAGAAAATTGAAATTTGAAAGCCCACAATTTTTTTTTTTTAAAAAAAGTGAGTCAAATATGAAGTTAAAAAAAATTAAAAAAAAAAATTTCGAAAATCAGACTTCGCTCCGACAAGTCGGAGTCGGAGTCGAAGGCGGAGTGGATTCTCTACATCTCAGAGTCGGAGTCGGAGGTCGGATACGACCTTTGACAAAGTCGGAGTCGGAGTCAGAGGTTGGGCCCTCCGACTCCGAAACATTCCGTGCTCAGCCCTACCTAGATCTCTCTTTCTCTCTCTCCTCCTCTCCCACCCCCGTCGCCCTCCCTCATCCCTTCGAAACTGTCCCTTCAAATCCCTCCATTGGTCTCAGGCTGTGTTTAAATGTTGAATTGAGTTGAGTTGAATTGAAATAATAAAATATTATTAGAACATTATTTTTTAATATTATTATTATTTAGAATTTGAAAAAATTAAATTATTTATTATATTTTGTGTTGAAATTTAAAAAAATTATAATGATGAATTGAAATGAGTTGAAATGGATTTATGAACCAAACAAACTGTCCCCAATGTAAAAAGAGTTCTTAGTCCCCAATGTGGGATGAGACATAAAATTCTCATTTCATCTCATCTCATCATTACACATTTTTCAAATCCTCATACAAAATATAATAAACAATTCAACTTTTTCAAATCTCAATTTAACTTTTTCAAATCCCAATACAATAATAATACTAAAACATAATATTTTAAATACTAAAACAAAACACAAAATTCTCATCTCATCCTCCAAACCTGCCCTTAGTCCCCAATGTAAAAAGAGTTCTAACTTGTAAATTACACTATTCAGCACTTAAAAACATTGGAAGAGATACTACAGAAACACTTAGCATGTACACTTTTTCTTGTATGTAGTTGGTACAAATTATAATTGGAAAAACATAACTTACAAAGATTTAAAATGCTAGAGCATCCTCAATGGATTAACCAAAGTTAAAGGATATTTTTTATGAATGTAAGAGAAATTTAATTTTTAGCTATTCCATTTATATAAATCTCCACATTGAAATAACTATTTTTTCATTATATAACAATAAAATAATATAAGATGAATTTGATTATTTACATCAAATCTCTACATTAGATTATTCATTTATTCATTATATAGTAATAAGAAACCAATAATTTAAAAAATATATAATTTTTTTAATTATTAATTTATTTAATTTTATCATATTTTACTATTCTACCTATTATATATTAATTAATAATCATATTCTAATTAAAATCAATAGTAAAAAAATCAAAAATCAAATCCCTCACCCCACTCCTCTCTCCCATCATCCTACTCAACCAGATTCCTCAATCACCCAAATCAATGCCGCCCCCTCTCCTCTCTCCCACCGCTTCCATCAACGCCGCCCATGACTCCTCTCCTTTCATCGACGTCGAACTGGGTTCTCCCTCACCCCTATCCTTACTCCCATATTAAATTGCCCAGATCGATGTTGCCCCCTCTCCTCTCTCCCATCACTCCCATCTACGCCGCCCCAAGCTCACCCCTCTCCTCTCATTGTCGCTGGACTACCCTCTCATTCACCTCTCTCCCATATGAAATCGCCAAAACGACGCCGCCCCCAAGCTCCCTCAAGGTTGAAGTGTTGGTCCGTTTTCCGTTTTCCTCAACAGGGCTGAATAAATTGATTCTGACTAGATGTCTTTTTTGTATACTACCTGTATTTGAGCTTTGCCTAGATTCTATTACTAAAATTTTTTCTTACTTGTCAAAAAAAGTCTTTTATCTCTCTTTTCCTTAATTTCTTAATTTGTCAAACTTTTTCTAAGGCAAAATCAAGTTTTACAGAAATTTATATTAGCATATATATGCACATGTTATTCTTCATAATTGATCAAAACATATAAATATTAATTGAAACATAACACTACTCCTACCTCTAGGGATTCAATATCTGCCAGAGCCAATCCTTTTTGGTACAGTGCCTCTGCTAATTGATCACGGGTCATCTCCATCTTCTTCTTGATTTTCTGGATTAAAGAAGAAAATATTAATTGCCTCAGACCAGAAAAGCAAACGTACGTATGAGAGAGTGGCATAAGGTAAGCATTGGTGTAAAACAGGCACCTCTGCCTCCTCATCTTCAGGGTCACTTCTAAGCGAGAAAACTTTTGCCTACTCATCTTTGTCAATACTATCAATCACGTCATTTGCAACATCAATAACCTGCAGAGTTGCACTTTGTAAGTGGAAATAAAGCTACATTTCATAATATTAGCAGTATCATTTAGGAATGTAGACACTTTCGGAGAACGCTTGGAATTCTTCTTCTTCTTCTTCTTCTTCTTTTTTTTTTTTTGAATTTTGTTTTTATAAGTAAGAAGAATTTATTAATCCATATATAGGCAAGACCCAAGTACACAAGAAGTATACACGAGAAAAACCTAATTACACACTAATTGCTGTGAAAAGCAGCATAAATGTCATTAAAGCTAGTCCCATTCAATATAATAGAAGTCCAAGATAACAAAGTATGGAAGAAAAAATCTCTAAACCCTCCTATCGAACATTCCCTAATATCAAAACTGTGACCATTCCTCTCATTCCAAGTACACCACATTAGGAATAATGACACCATCTTTCAAACAGCCGCGATTTGACAATTGCCCCGAATTCCTCTCCAACATGAAAATAAATCTACCACCCTCCTAAGCATTACTCAAGCGATACCTAGCCTAGTAAAGATTTCATCCCGTAAAGCATTAGCCACATCACAATGAAGAAAAGGTGGTCCACCGATTATCCATTTCTTCTACACATAAAATACCAATCCATTGTAATGATGACGCACTTTTTCAGCTTGTCGATAGTCAGAATTTTCCCATGAGAGGCCAACCAAACAAAGAAAGCAACCTTGATAGGTACTTTGCTTCGAAAATCAATAGAAGAATGAGATGACATTACCTAATCAAAGGATTTGACTGAAAAGTTCTTATTTCCCAAGTGAATCTAAAGCAACCTATCCTCCTCTCCCACATTTAAATTCAATGCATATAACACTATAAAACTCAGTAATGTCCCCCACCTCCCAATCCTGGACAACTCTAATAAACCTTACAGACACTGAAGAAAACTAGTAGATATGTCCATGTAATCAGCCACATAGGCACCCTCCTCGTACTCTTCCGGGTCCTCTTTATTTTCTTCTTCCTCGCGTACTCGAACCCCAAAAAGGTACCTTTTTTTCTTCTCTCTCTCTGTCAATGTGCATGGATCCGACTGTGGGAGTGGAATCATCAGTTGTTTCTGGTTGCGAAATTGTCCCATAGTTGGATTTGTTAAGATGCTTTTGATGGGTTTTATGTTTGCTTTTGTGGAGGACGACGACGACTATGGATAAATGAAAAAGAGAGGGTTGCGGCAAATGGAGAAAGAAACCGAGGGAAAGTTGTCTGTTGAGAGAGAGAGAGAGAGAGAGAGAGAGATGATAAAGAGATTTTTGCTGATTTAAAAGCAAAAGGAAACGGCAAAAACGTAATAACGTAGACAAAGCAGGGGTAAAATGGGGAAAAAAAGTGTTAGATGAAAATACTGTTCCTCTTGGATTCGCACTTTATATATAAGTAGATATATACCTCAAACTCACACACATCTGTCGTGGAAGTTCTCTGACGTTGTTGATCTTCAAGTACTTCTATATACCTAACATCACCGCCAATGGACAAGTGCATCAAACCAATGTTTTTAATTTCTTACCGTACCGGCCGGTACGGCCGAAATTTTTCGTTTCGGCCGTCCGGCCGGTACAGGTACTATATATGTTCCGTACTGGCCAAAATACCGGCCGTTTCGGCTTAAATTTCCGCCTGTACCGGCCTATATTTCGGCTGGTACCGGCCGATATTTCGTCCTGTTTTTTTTTTTTTTTCATTTTTTCAAACTACAAGTTTATTTTTTGATCCCCAATTTAGACTAGACTATTTATAATTTATATGTATGTATGTATTTATATATAATTTATTCATATATAAACTATTATTTTAGAATATAATTGTTATATATATTTATATATATAATTTATTCATATATCGACTATCCCGAAACGGTACACGAAACGGTACCGGTACCGAAATATTTCGTTCCAGTGTCTTGACCGGTACGCCATCCGGTACGGTATTCAAAAAATTGCATCAAACTCTCCGTTGAATTTCCTACCTTCCAACCGCCGCATGCATGCATGGTACTGATTGGTATGCTAATCTCATGCACCGTCATAGCCTAGAGTGGCTTTAGTGAGGTGCAAATAATTTTCCTTTTTATTAGCTTCGGCCTCCAACCATGGCCGACTGCTTAGCCCACCATTTGATCATTAGAAAAACTGCGCACATCTCTTGTAAGTTGTTGATTTTTCCAAGGAACATGAGCATGGGCCATTAGTTTATTTAACTTTTTATTCTCTAGCTTTTCATGCACTCCTCATGTATTAATTGTAAAGTGATTTGTTTTGAGCATCCAATGACAAAGTAGTATTACATGCATGTTTAAGTAGAGTCCCAAAACCATCATATATTAAAGGAAAATAGGTATTCAAATTTCAACTAGGCACTTTAACAAACTAGGATATTTAATTTGTAACATCCTAATTTGCTTTTCTCCAAAAACTTTAGGTTAGATTGATGATAAACTAGACTATCTCATTTGTGTTTGTTTTTGTAGATGAGATGAGATGAGATTAAAATTAAAAGTTGAATAAAATTTTTGCGGAAAAGCAAATTAGGATGTTATTTTTGTTTTGGAATTTGAAAAAGTTGAATTGTTTATTTTATTTTGTATGAAAATTTGAGAAAATTGTAATGATGAGATGAGATAAGATGAGTTGAGAGGAGTTATAAAAACAAACGAGGCTTCTTACATCTAAAATAATAAAAATGAATCTTCAATATTTGATTTGAGCTTAGCTCTTTGAACTTTAGAATTCTTATAGTCAAAAGAAAAAAGCCATGTGTACCATTAGATGTTACAAGAGAAAAACTTGGTGGACAAGCTCGCAGTCAATAATATTTGATACAATGAGTTTCTTTGGACATACTTCTTTTTGGGGCAAAATTATTACATTAATAAGGAAAATATGAATACATTTTCTAGGGGATGGGATATCCTATAAATCACCCTAAAAAAAAAAGACAAAACAATCAAATAAACACGACTTGAAAAATGGTATCAGATAATTAGTCTGGTCCCATAGTTGGCCATCATAAACACGTAAACAAAAGAACAAGAAAAATAATAAAAAGGAAATAAAAGTTAAAGAACTGTATGTATAGAAGGTAGGGGCGTGAAGGGTGGTGGTGTGGCGGTACATGATCAGGACCATATATATGCATGGTCGACGATGGCACGTATGGCTCATGCACTGATCAAAACGTACGATAGAAGAGTGAGTCGTAAACTCAATGAGGAGACAGTTGGCCTGGTGGTGCATGCATGGCTGCAATTGGAGA
Organism: Juglans regia; assembly: GCF_001411555.2. Classification (NCBI taxonomy): domain Eukaryota; kingdom Viridiplantae; phylum Streptophyta; class Magnoliopsida; order Fagales; family Juglandaceae; genus Juglans; species Juglans regia. The sequence goes on from NC_049908.1 coordinate 30,480,158, forward strand.
AAATAAGGATAAAAATGCTAGTAAGCCAACCAACGGCCAACTAGAAGAGAGTGGCTTTAAAAAAAGGGCCAAAATCATTGCCATATGGGCAGCATGTGGTTGCTGCAAATGGCTTTTGACAACCATGCATGTGTTGTGAAAAACCAATGACAAGAAAAAGTAAATTCAAAATAAAGGGAAAGGCAAACAATCACACAGGACACAGTATTTACATGATTCAGCAAATTGCCTACGTCCACTGGAGCTGCAGAGGATTTTATTATTGCTTGAGGAATCACAATACAAATTCTTCTTTTGGGGCGGCTACTGTTCACGCACAGTACAAGCCAAACACAAAAACACACACACCTATCATGTCATGCGGCGGAAACCCTAATTAAAAACAAAATTAGTCAAGTTCGCTCGAGCGGCGTGTCGAGCCCGCATCGAGCAAAACTGTTTCCCACAACTGCTCGAGCTATGTGTCGAGCGGACCTTTGAGCGAACTCTCTGACTTGTGTTCGCTCGAGCCATGTGTCGAGCGGTGTCGAGTGAACTCTCGGACTTGTGTTTACTCGAGCGGCTAGACGCTTCGCTCAAGCAATGCAACCAGGCTCCAAATCCTCAACAATTCTCCCACTTGGAGACTGGTACACTTACGGTACCGCCCTCTACCTTAAACATGATATCCTCCACTTGTGCAACTCACTGCTCCTGTCTTCATGCTAGAAGACCAACTGAAGTTGCGCACAACTTCAGTTTCTCAAGTGTAACACCCTTTGTCAACATATTTGCAGGGTTCTTACTTCCACAAATTTTCTCAAGTAGCAACTGTCTATCATCTAACAATGATCGTATAAAGTGATACCTGATTTGAATGTGCTTAGTTCTGGAATGAAATGCTGGATTCTTGGCGAGGAATAGGGCTGTACACAAACCGGCCGGACCGACCGCCGCCGACTCAAACCGACCGCCGGATTCAGGAACCGGCCGAAACCGGCAGAGAACCGGTCGGCCGGCGGTAGGAAATCAAGGAAACCGACGTCGGCCGGTTCGGTCTGCGGTTCAATCCCGGTCTAAACCGACGAACCGGCCGACCATTTAAATCTATATTTTAAAATATATTTCTTATACAAAACGACGCCGTTTCATGAAACGGCGTCGTTTTGTTTTTAAACCTATGAAAAAAAAAATTAAACGGGCGCCGTTTGGTCTAAACCAAACGGCGTTGTTTTGGTTAGGGTTAGAACCCCGACTTGCACCCCCGAATCTCATTTCGTCTCCTTCGAGTTGTGCAGCAGCGGCAGCCTCCCTCTCCCTCTCCCCAGACCCCATAGGCCATAGCCGCCATACAGACTCCATCTCCCTCTTCCGCTCCCCGGACCCCGTGGCCATATACTCCCTCTCTCTCTCCCCGGACCCCGTGACGGCGTGACCCAGACTCCCTCTCTCATCGCCGACAAGCGACAACCCACAGCGGCACAACCCTTTCTCCTCTCTCATCGCCGACGACCCACACGGCCCACATCTCACTCACTGTAAGTTTTATTTTCACTTTTCTTGAGGAATTTTTTGGGAGGACATATGAAATATTGCTTGCCTCTGTTTTTGCCTTGGTTAGTAAAAATATTGTGGTTTGTGATTGAAGTTGTGTCGTGTGTGAATCTGAGTTGATGAACTTCTGTGACTCTGTCCGAAATGTGAATCTGTGAAAATGAGTTGATTGACTTTGTGTCGTGTGTGAATCTGTGAACTGAAAATTGAAAATTTGAGATTTAATGTGTTTAAATTTGATGGGTGATGAATTTAAGTCACTAAAGTTGAAGCATCTAAGTTTGGTTGGATAAGGCAATTGTCCATGTAATGACTATAGTCTATAAATCACACCACTTATTTATTGGTATTGGATGGAACGAAATGTGAATCTGTGAATCTGTAAAAATGAGTTGATGAACTTCTGCCCGAAATGTGAACTGTGAAGTGCCACTGCTTAGTGCTTACAGTGTGATAATTTGTGATGATTAGTGATAATTTTTGTGCGTGTGTCTGTGATAGACTTGTGGATTGTAGGGTATGTTTGTTAATTTTATTTCTTACTAGTCTTTGAAAGTTTGAATTAATGAATTTAAAACATGAAATGTGATGAGTGAACTAAACTTAGATTAGAGTCTTAGACTTGTGATGTTTGCTATGTTGCAAACTAGCTGTTGTGATAATATACGTGATAACGTATTAAGTACTAACGTGTAATATTTATGTTTTGTTTTATAATTAGATGGATCCTTTGTCGTCTCCGATTGATGTTGATACATCAACACCAACCATTAACTTGGGAGATGATGTGAGGGAGACCCAGTCATCAAAACTCCCTAGTGCCCCTACTAGTACTACTTGTTCATTACCTACGAAACGAAAAGGGAAGGATCCATCTATTGTTTGGGACCATTTTACGAAAGTGGAGGGTTGTGCTATAGATGATCCAAAGGCTAAATGTAATTATTGTGACAAAACATATGCTTGCCACTCAAAGAGGAATGAGACTTCAACAATGCAAAACCATTTGCCTTCATGTCCTAAAAATCCTCATAAACGTGGTCCTTTGGATAGGTACCAAAAAATATTAACAGGTGAGGCAACACCTGAGGAGGGGGTTGGAGAGAGTGCCGGTATGTTAAGGAGTCTTGTAACCCACAAATATAATGAAGATGTTGTGAGGTTGGCGATTGCAGAGATGGTAATTGTCGATGAGTTACCATTTAGAATTGTTGAAGGACAGGGATTTAAGAAAGTGTGTTGGGCTTTTGGACCTCGGTTTAAAGTGCCATGTCGTGTCACAGTGGCAAGAGATTGTATGAAATTGTATGAAAGTGAAAAGGAAAAATTGAAAAAAGTGTTAAAAAATGGTGGCATGAGGATTTCGTTGACGACCGATACATGGACATCAATACAGAATTTGAATTATATGTGTCTAACTGCACACTTCATTGATCAAGATTGGAAATTGCAGAAAAAAATCATTAACTTTTGTTTAATCCCTAATCATCGAGGGGAAACTATTGGGAGATATGTTGAGTCATGCTTGTATGATTGGGGCATTGATAGAATATTTACTGTGACAGTTGATAATGCAAGTTCAAATGATACATCAATTTCATATTTGAAACAGTTTTTGAGTGGAAATTTGTTGGGGGGTAAGTATATGCACATGAGATGTTGTGCTCATATATTGAATCTTATTGTGAATGAGGGTTTGAAGGAGTGTAATGACGCCATCACAATGGTGAGAAATGCAGTTAGATATGTGCGTTCATCTCCTGCAAGATTAGACAAGTTTAAGAGATGTGCTGAAAAAGAAAAAATTGATTGTAAGAAAATGTTGTGTCTTGATGTACAAACACGATGGAACTCAACTTATATGATGTTGGAGGCAGCTGAGAAGTTTGAGAAGGCTTTCAGGCGGATGGAGAGTGAGAATTATAATTACCTCTCTTATTTTGATGATGGCACTGGGTCTGGGCACATGGGGCCTCCTAAAGCTAGGGAGTGGGAGACAGTGAGGATTTTTGTTAAATTTTTGGAGATGTTTTATGATGCTACTAATAGATTTTCTGGGTCTTTATATGTGACAGCTAACACCAGTTTTTTAGAGATTTGTGATCTCCAAAATGAGTTGATGGAGTTGAGTGAGAGTCCTAATAGTTGTTTGAGGAGTATGGCCATAAATATGAGAACAAAGTATGATAAGTATTGGGGGTCATTAGACAGGCTGAACTTGTTCTTGTTAGTTGCAGTTGTGCTTGATCCACGAAGCAAGTTAGGACTTCTTACTTTCCACTTGAAGAAAGTTCATGATGAGTTTTGTGCTAAGGAGTTGGTGTCGAGTGTGAAACAATTATTGAAAGATTTGTATGCAGAATATAATGTGGAATTCGGCTCCACCACGAGTAGCCAAGAATATGTGCCCCCTCCGACATCTAGAACCATGAATGATGGTGATGGCAAGCGTGAGACCAAATGGTTCTATGAGTGGTATAAAGCATCTTCCGCCATGGGATCTACTATTGCCAAAACAGAAGTAGATCGATATTTATCAGATGGTTGTGAGGCACTCTCCACATCGTTTGACTTGTTGATTTGGTGGAAAATTAATGAGGCTAACTATCCTATACTCGCGAGGATTGCACGAGACTTATTGGCTATACCTGTTTCCACGGTTGCGTCTGAGTCAGCATTTAGTACGGGAGGTCGTGTGCTTGACCCTTTTCGGAGTTCATTGGCTCCAAGAACTGTTGAGGCACTGATTTGTACTCAAAATTGGTTAAGACATCCAGCAACAACCATTGATATCCGGGAGGCTATGGATAATGTGGAGAGCTTCATAGTAGAATCAGGTAATATTTTATTTGTTTTCATTATAATTTAATTTTAGTATTTTTTATAAACCAAATTCACTAACATTTGATGTTTTATTTTTTTTATTAATATTTATTAATGTTTGTATATAGAGTTGGGCACACAATCAAACGTGACAAGTATTGAAGATTGAAGGTTGACGACGTGAAGTTGAAGAAGCAAGTAGCAATTATCCAATTTGTTGTCATTTAATTATGTTATATTTTTTAGTTGCATTTTGTTATGCTTAAGACAATTTATTTTTGTTTTTGTTTTTTTTTAATATGTATTAAGTAATACTAAACATCTAGTGAAGTTATTTTTATTTTTTTTAATTATGTAATAAGTAGTAAGTAATAATTAATATAGTTAGTTAGTAATAGACTAAGACTAGAAAATTATAAATGATATTACTATTAAAATTTAAAATGAAATCAACTCAATAAAAGCTCTAAAAGAACTTGGATAATGAAATAAGGAAAAAAAAAAAGTCCAAAACAGTTTGTTGAATTGACCCAATTAGAATAGAACAAAGGCCTAAAAGAAGGGCCCAAGAAAAGCCCAAAACCGATCAAACCAACCGGAAACCGGCCGGCCCGAAAGCAGGTCGGTTTCAGCCCTTAGGCTGGTCGGTTTCGATCGGTTTTCTTCCTCTTAAGAAACCGGTCGGTCGGTTTCGATTTCATGAGAAAACCGAACCGAGTATTTCGGTTTTCAGCCCTAGCGAGGAATATGGCACTCTGACTGTCACTGTAAAGAGTGCCCTTCTGATTCTTCTGACCCAATTCCTCCAAGAAGCCCTGTATCCAAACCATCTCTTTTGCAGCTTCTGAAACTGCAATATACTCACCTTCTGTAGTAGACAAAGAAACTGTCTTCTGTAAATTAGAACCCCATGAAACTGCAGTACCACCTAAAGTATAAACAAACCATGTGGTACTTTTTCTGCTATCAGTGTCTCCAGCTAAATCAGCATCAACATAGCCCTGCACCTCTAAGCCCTCTCCTGAGAAACATAAGCACGTTTTTTAGGAGCCTTTTAGGTACCTCAGAATCGACTTCACTGCTTCCCAATGTTGTTTTTCAGGGTTACTCATGTATCTACTCACAACTTTCACTGCATGGGCAATATCTGATCTAGTGCAGACCATAGCATACATAAGTGAACCAATAGTTGAGGCATAAGGAACCTTACTCATATAGTCTTGTTCGTCTTCTGACTTTGATGCCTGATCCTTGCTGAGTTTGAAATGACTACCCAAGGGTGTGCCAACTGGCTTGGCCTTGTCCATATTGAACCTGCTGAGTACCTTTTTCACATACTCAGCCTATGAGAGTCTTAACGTGCCTCTGACTATATTTTTGACAATTCTCATGCCAAGGATTTGCTTTGCAGCTCCCAAATCTTTCATTGCAAAATGCTCTGGCATCTGTTTCTTCAGATTATTGATCTCATCAATACTAGCTCCTGCAATAAGCATGTCATCAACATACAACAATAAAATAATGTAAGAATTGTCAAACTGCCTGACATAGCAGCAGTGATCTGCCTGACATCTGATGTACCCTGCACTGCACATGAAACTGTCAAATTTCTTGTACCACTGCCTAGGAGCTTGTTTCAGGCCAAACAAGCTCTTCTTCAGTCTGCAAACTGAATCTTCCTTTACCTGTACCACAAACCCCTCAGGTTGATGCATATAGATGTCTTCTTCAAGATCTCCATGAAGAAAGGCTGTCTTCACATCTAACTGCTCAAGAAATAGATCTTCAGTAGCAACCATAGCCAAAACTAACCTGGTGGTTGTGATCTTTACTACAGGCAAAAAAATCTCTGAGTAATCAATACTCTGTTTCTGCTGAAAGCCTTTTACAACAAGTCTGGCCTTGTACCTCTTACTATCATCATGCTCAGTCTTCACCCGGTACACCCACTTGTTATGTAATGCCTTCTTCCCTGATAGAAGTTCTGTCAACTCCCATGTCTGATTCCCTAGCAAGGAATCCATCTCATCCTTCATGGCCAACTCTCACTTGCTAAAATTTTCATCTTACAAGGTTTCTTGATAGCTTTGTGGTTCTCCACCATCTGTCAACAGAATATAATTCAAAGAATGTGAGAAGCGTTGTGGGGGACGAATAGTCCTAACTGATTTGCGAACTGCAGCTATAGGAGTGAACTGCTCTGGATCTGACTGCGGAATAATGGGCATGGGTGTGCTGGACCCACTCTCTCTGTCACTCACATCTCTACACTGCACTGTGACCTCAGGTAGGTCATCCAAGCTCACAAACTCAGATTCCTGAGGAACTGCTTCAGCAACTGTACTAGACTTGTCTTTGTACACAATCTTCTCATTGAAGATCACATTTCTGCTTCTTATAATCTTCCGACCATGATCATCCCAGAAACGATAGCCAAATGCCTCGTCTCCATAGCCAATGAAATAACATTTCCTTAACTTGGCCTCAAGCTTACTATGAGCATCAGAATCAATAAGAACATAAGAAAGACAACCAAAAGTTTTAAGGTGAGAAAATCTAACCTCTTTCTTGCTCCAAGCCTCCTTAGGCAATCCACAATCCAACGGAACTGATGGCCCTCTGTTTATCAAGTACACTGCAGTGCTAACTGCATCTGCCTTGAAAGTAGGTGGTAGCCCAGCGTGTAGCCTCATGCTTCTAGCACGTTCATTTATGGTTCTGTTCATGCGTTCAGCAACTCCATTTTGCTGTGGTGTCCCAAGAATGGTCTTCTCCATTCTGATACCCTGAATTGCACAATATTTCTTGAACCCACCATCAATATACTCACCACCATTATCAAACCTCAAGCATTTCAACTTCAAGTCTGTCTCTGTTTCAACCATGGCTTTCCAAATTTTGAACACATTAAATACGTCAGATTTATATTTTAAAAAATAGACCCATACCTTCCTGCTGTGGTCATCAATGAATATGACATAATAACGAGAACCTCCAAGAGATGCAACTGGGGAAGGTCCCCACACATCAGTGTGAACAAGATCTAGTTTTCCTGACTTCAGTGTTCTGCCACTCTTCAAGAAACTGACCTTCTTCTGTTTCCCCATAATGCAACTCTCACACATGCTGAGATCAACTGACTTCAGTTCTGGTAGCTTGCCTTTAGACAAAAGTTCTTTCATGCCCTTCTGACTCTGACTCATATGGCCAAGCCTGCAATGCCACAAATCTGCTGTGCTCTCTGCAACGGTAGTGGCAATAGTGTTATTCAAACTAGTAGTCATATAAAGTGTACCAGTTTTCTTACCCCGAGCCAGTACCAATGCCCCTTTGGTGACCTTCCAGGTGTTATCTAAGAATACCACTGAATGGCCACAATCATCAAGCTGCCCAATAGAAATGGGATTCTTCTTCAACTCAGGAATGTGTCTGACCTTTTACAAGGTCCATTTGTTCTTGTTAGGAAGTACGATGTCAATGTCTCTCATCCCTATTACATTCAAAGCCTCTCCATCAGCCAAATACACCTTTCCAAAATCACCTGCAACATAGTTTTGCATCATCTCCCGATGGGAAGATGTATGGAAAGATGCCCCTGAATCAAGTATCCAGTCATCAACTGGACTATGAACAACAAGCAATAGTGCATCTTGTAATTCTTCAGTTACCACATTAGCACTATCATTCTCTGTCTCCTTGAGATTTCTGCAATTCTTCTTTATGTGGCCAGCTTTGCCACAATTCCAGCAAGTTGCCTGCTGACCAGGTCTTGACTTGCTCTTGCCTCTATTCTTTGATTTTGATCTGCCTCTGTTTGAGTTCCTGTCTTGTGCTCTCCCCCGAGAGTCAACATTCAGTGCTGAACTCGAACCTGAGGTCTCGCCTGAATCTCTCCTGCGCACCTCCTCAGCCAAAATCAAATCACGGATGTCATCATATTTCAACTTTGACTTACCAGCAGAATTGCTAACAGCCATCCTCATGGCTTCCCAACTATTTGGCAGTGATGTCAATAATATCAGTGCACGTATCTCATCATCAAATTCAATTTCAACAGACGACAATTGATTTGTGATAGTATTAAAATCATTCAGATGTTGTGCAACAGACGTACCATCCGACATCTTTAAATTAAATAACTTTTTCATCAGATGTACCTTATTATTTGCTGACGGCTTTTCATACATACCTGACAAAGCCGCTATGAGATCCGCAATTGTCTTCTCCTTGATGACGTTGTGTGCAACGGATCTCAACATGGTTAGACGAATAACCCCTAGAACCTGTCGATCCAACAGGGTCCAATCAGCAACTGACATGCTGTCCGGCTTCTTCCCCAACAATGGAAGATGGAGTTTCTTCCCATAGAGGTAATCCTCTATCTGCATCCTCCAATACCCATAATCCGTGCCATCAAACCTCTCGATCCCCGATACCTTCACTTCTTCTCCAACCATCGTTTTTTCTCAGACCCGAACCTTGGCTCTTAATACCAATTGTTGTGAAAAACTAATGACAAGAAAAAGTAAATTCAAAATAAAGGGAAAGGCAAACAATCACACATGACACAATATTTACGTGATTCGGCAAATTGCCTACTTCCACGGGAGCTGCAGAGGATTTTATTATTGCTTGAGGAATCACAATACAAATTCTTCTTTTGGGGCGACTACTGTTCACGCATAGTACAAACCAAACACAGAAACACACCTATCATGTCATGCGGCGGAAACCCTAATTAAAAACAAAATTAGTCAAGTTCGCTCGAGCGGCGTGTCGAGCCCGCATCGAGCAAAACTGTTTCCCACAATTGCTCGAGCTATGTGTCGAGCGGACCTTTGAGCGAACTCTCTGACTTGTGTTCGCTCGAGCCATGTGTCGAGCGGTGTCGAGCGAACTCTCGGACTTGTGTTTGCTCGAGCGGCTAGACGCTTCGCTCGAGCAATGCAACCAGGCTCCAAATCCTCAATAGCACGCACGGGCGGCAGACTTCTTTCGGATGGTGGAATAGGTCGGTGATCAAGAACTGACGCTTCCATTGGTGGTGTGCAAGTGGGATTGTTGAATGGATGAAATAAAACGCGTATCTGGCCTTCAATGGCTCGCGCAGATTAAAAAAGAACTTGGATCAAAAGAAGAGACAAGCGTAAGTGGGAGAGGGAAAGGCTCTTGGTGGGGGTTTCTTTCGAGGGGGAGAGACGGACGTCGAACAATCTGATATACCCTTCTATTTCTTGGCATTAAAACTGTAACTCCTTGCCAACACCCACGAAGGAAAAAGGAAACACCTACTTTCAGGCCTGGGTCAATCTATCAGTGGGACAGACTTCAGAAAAGCTTGGCAGTTGCGCCTGTTGATTAGCGGTATCACACCTTATTTGACCCTATCCAAACGCTTGGGCATATACTTAAGTACCAGACGCTTGGGCTTCATGGAGAGGGCGTGGCTTGATATCTCTGCACCGCATGTACGTCAAGAACTGTCCTGGTAGCTCTTCCAAAAGAGCCTGGACCACAGAAATCTGCCCACCTGCACATACCACAACTATGTTATAGTTGGATGTAAAATGGAGTTCAAGCAAAAACAGAACAGCTGCAACAAGATAAAAGTAAAAGTAAACTGTTAATGCCAGTTGATACAAAAGTCAATAGACCCAAACAGATGATACAAACGTCAACGGACAAATGAAGTAGAACTGACTTTTGGGTTGTAAATGAAGGAGCCAAGCTTTTTGGTGTTGGTCGGTCAATGTTTAACCCATAAAGAGTTGAAAAAAAAAAAAACAAAAACAAAAACGCAAAATAAAGGACCAAGACAGTGGTGGCAACAGCAGTTCATGCAACATCTCCGTCAAATACAATTTCGGTGTTCAAAACCCACCCTTTAATCCTTTCTTCACTCCATCAATGAATAATTATCTAACTGGGCATTGCAAATTTGCAATCAACGATGTGGTTTTGTTGCTTTCTCTCTCCCCACAAAAAGCTCTAAACTGTCACTAAAAAGCAGGGAACGAAGTCCGTCCCAACTTCTCTTCCCCCCCCCCCCCCTTCCTTTCTCTTCTCCCTAATCTGGATCTTCTCATTCCATTTTTCCATTTTTTAAAAATTTCCCCCCTTGTCTTCTTCCTTCTTTTGTCTCTAGTTTAAGTCTTGGAGGTTAGTTCTACTGCAGTCCGACTGGTTCCAACCACCACAAGCCCACAATATACAGAATCGATTCCCACCATTTGATCACCCACAGCCACCCCTCAGGTACCAAACAACCACACATACTGCCCCTCGCCACCGAAGACAGGCATCGGCCACCTGCTCTCTTTTTGGCAGTTAACTCTCCTTTACTTGCACCTCAAGTCCCTAAAGTGTTTTCCAGTCCTTTCATTTTGTTTTTACTTCGTTTTTGTCAATCCACTTATGACCACCACGTGCCTTATCTTTGATTTGGGTGCTTGCCGATCTACCATCCACCACCACAAGATCATTATTCTGGTGGATGCTTGAGCCCCATGCGTCACCCTCCTCAACAGTTTACTTCCTTTTTCAGTGCTGGAAGCAAACATTCGTTTTTGCTTATTATTCTGAGAAAAGGGAAGATGTGAGCATGGGGACTCTCCCAACACTCCAAAGCAGGTAATTATGTGCATCATTACCACCGTGGCTCTCAGTCACAAGGTCACAATCTCTTAGTTGAATTGCACCAAGAACGACCTTTTATGACGGTTCCCCCTCCTCAGTTTGGTAAAGAAACAGGCATCTGGACCCAATTTTTAGCTCCATACGTGCACACGCCATTATGTACTTACCATGAACATCTCGCATTGGAACAAACTGTACAATGTCACGTGTGGCAACACGATCTGTAGAGCTCTCTAATCGTTGTCCTTTATCAGCATCAAGGACCTGCCACAAAAACTAAGTTAGATGAGAGATTAATAAATGAGGGGAAGTTCAAGTTCTAGAAAAACAATGCCATACCTCCATTTGTCCAAAATCTGCGCTTCCCACTCCCACTATAAGAATTGATAGTGGAAGATCAGATGCCTTCACCAAAGCGTCTTTCGTTTCTTGAAGGTCTGTAAGGACTCCATCCTAGAAAAGGGGACAATTTATTTGATTACCAAGCAAAGGATTGAAGGTGGAAAGAGACATCAAACTGAAGTTAAACTATTCTATTTACCGTAATAATGAGCAAAACGAAGTACTTTTTGCTGTTGTATGAAACGGATTGGCTTGCAATTTGAGCAGCTGTTTTAATCACTTGGCCAAACAACGTTGGTCCAGCCAGAGTAACATTATGTAGAGCACTTGCATAAGCAGACATGATGCCTTCAACTCCTTCGACCTATTGAAAATCAGAAGCTAAATGCATTACTTAAGGAGTATGAACATGTAGTTTTCATAAGGATGATACGTATGCTATGTAACAATGACAAATCACTTGATTTCAATGTGAGTCTTGTAATGGTATCATTTTCATTATCTTAACGATTGCACAAGGAAGAAAAAAGCACCGTAGAGTGTAACACATAATATTATGAAGAGTATTGGTTGATAACTCGATCCATTTGATTTTCATTGTTTTCATTTACTTAAAAGTTTTTAGAAGGACTATAAAGACTTTCTAGAACCTATTAATTGCATATCTAAAATTATTGTATATAACAGTTTTGCACGTGTTATGGTTATCTATACTTGGTGTTTTTTCAACTAATGCTTTTACCAACTTCTTACTTGGTTGACACTGACTACGACACTCTTATTCAAGAAAAAAATCAAATAAAGCAAAAAAAATAAATATAAAATTTTAAGAACAAACAATGATGAGATACACAGGTTGAAACCAAAATAAAAAATAAAAATCAGGGATTAACTACATTATTGCAGGAGGGTAAACAAGATGGCGATAGTTCTCTGGAAACGCCAGTACATCAAACCAAAACGTTGCATCAGAGATGAAGCAGCAAAGCAATAATTATAAAATGGGCTCCTCTCACCTCAAAGCTACCTGCGCTTCCATTCAGGTTGAAGCAGTGTGAGATTGTTCCATCAAATGTTTTTCCACCAAAGCCCCATGCAGGAAAGCGCCTATCAGAATCATAAAACTGAGTGACCTCCCCAACCTCCATTATAGCCTGAAAAAAATTTAGTTATCAAGCAGATAACAACTTCGCCCATCAACAATAATTTCTTTAAATGCATGCCAACAGAAGGCCCCCTTAACAAACCAGAACAAATAAACTTGTTTTTCTCAAAAGCTCAAGAAAGCAAATTGGATATTGAAAACAAGCTGCTTGATCAAATTTAGTTATAACAGAAATAAAAGAAAGCAATTTAGAAACATGTCTATGGACCAAACTTTATAACAAAAGATATATATGAACCAAATCAAGATAACAGCTAGTTTCCCAGGTCAGTGTTATATGTTGGGAGGTAAATTTGAGCATCAATATCATAATGAAAATACAATCAAGAACTCATATAGGGTAACTCGATATGGAGGAGAGGAAGGACATGCCAATATATCCAAAAACCATTGGCAACAATCTTGTATATTCTGTTCCAAAGAATACACCTATACTAGTTTTGGAGTCAAAACAATACCCTGTTGAAAGCACCAGAGGATGCACAGACTCACCTTCTGATAAGAATTCAACTGGCCGGAAGGATCAATGTAGTGTAAAGAATCTGGGTTCCGAGGATTTCCATTTGAGGCTGGACGAATTAAAATTAAATTTTCAAAGTATGAATAAGAGTCTTATTCGGGCAAAACATTTACAACCAGAAAAAAGAGAAAAAAAAAATCAATCATCACGCCTATACTAATAGTCCTCTAGAAATTATTTACCTGTAAAATCAACCGCAACCATAAAGTTGAGCTCAAATCCACAAGAAACGTAATCAAGAAAGCTGTATTGTTCCTTCTCACAAAACTGATCCACAAACAGCTCTCCCTTCAAAACCTATATTGATGAATCATTGAACAAATGCATATTCAAATAAAAAAGAATAAACTGAAATATTTTAATAAATTCTACCGCAAGTATGAATAAGTACCTTCTTGTGACCATGATGAGATGTTATAGTAAGATTTGCACCACTTCTACCTTCATGAAGTTTTTCCAGGTCGGCCACTGACTTCTGAAGTTTACTGATGAGGTAAATTTAAGATCAGTATCTTCTTTAGAGCCAGAGACTAAACTCAGATAACAAGGGAAAAAAAGCAAAAAGGAATCCGCAGACTAACTAAATTCCCACTTACCCAATAAGCGAATGTTTGCCACTGCTGTTGAAATCAAAGCACTCGATAATCAATGGGTTATCCTGCAACAAGTCAAATTTCAAGCACCACATGCATCTTCTTAGTCATCCAAACAGCAGAATATCCTATAATATATGTGACCAAATCTTAAGGTGACAAGTTTACCTTACTTCCAAACTGCTGCATACTCAGGCATAGGGGTTTCCATGTTGGATTTAAATTGTTGTTCACCACTTCAGTCTTGCATATTGGAATTGAGCCTCCACTCTCAACAATTCTAGATATTCTTAGAAAAGGGTTCTACAATAAAGTGATGAATTTTGAGGATAAAAGAAACAACGAATATACAAGCATACGTAACATAAAGCTTGAAGGTATCTGCTTTGCAAATACATACACTATTCGAAAATATGTCCTTGTTATCCAAGTAAGAACAATGGAGTATCATCTCAACAACCCTCCTTGAAGCAGCTGTTTCCTCTGCATGGATGGTGAGTACCCCTAAGTTCCTCAAACCCACATGCCCAATTTTACTATGAAGATTAAGGGTTAAACTCCGATTTTGTTTGGTAAGTACCTGCCATGGAAGAGGGGGGAAGGATTTGATGTTCAGTAAGATTAAAAATGGCAGCAATTGCAACATGCTTTTCAACTGCATCGATGGGAACCTAGTATCTTAATATATCACTAAATTAGGGAAGTAGCTCTCACAGTAGAATTTCAATACAAAAATTCTGAAAAATTTATATAATTTTATACTCAATTTGCACCAGCTTAGTGAATAAACATATGCATTCTCAACGAGCCTGATTGATCCCAAGGCAGCATACCTCTGATAGAACACACATGGCCTCTCCAAGAAAATCTTGATCCTCCAATTTCAGCGTCTGAAACACAACAGAAAAATGGTTCATACAGATTTTCTAAAAATTATAGATCATACGGTAATAGTTTAACATTATTCATTAATCACAATTGAAGTAGTTGACCCCCCCTCCGCACATATAGATGTACAAAATATGTGACCGAATTGAGTAAGCAAACTGCTGCACACCATTCAGTGAGTACTTTCCCACGTCAGTCTTACAAGTTATACAGCTATACGATGTATCTATTGTCCAACTTTTTTTTTTTGATAAGTTGTATCTATTGTCCAAATAACTTACGCTGACACAATAGTTGGCATCTAATAGTCGTTTATTATTGTTCTCGAATTATTTTTTTGCCAATTCAATGTGTTTAACCATGTATCAACAAAAATCAACCAAACAGGCTAGTGAAAGTATAATGCCATCTAACCAACACATATTTTCTCAGAAAAACCAGTACCCAGCTCTTAGTCCCCAACGTAAAAGAGTTCTAACTTGCAAATTGCAGTATTCAGCACTTAAAAAGTATTGGAAGAGATACTACAGAAACGCTTAGCATGTACACTTTTTCTTGTATATTGTTGGTACAAATTATAATTGGAAAAACATAACCTACAAAAATTATAACATTAGATACTTGAGAGCAGAAACTATAACGTACCTTCACAGGTATATTGTGATATTTGGTATCAACATCATAGACATGGAATCTGGAGCGAAAATAAAGAAGGGAAACGCGAGTGAGTCAAAAGCAGTCAAATCAAAACAGGAGTTCCCGTAAAAAAAAAAAAAAAAAAAAGAACTATATCTACAAAAATATAAGCACTTAAAATGAATTTGCAAAGCTTACACCAATGGCTGTACAATCTCGAACTGGAATGCAATTGTAACTTTTTCTATCCACTTGGGATTCAAGCTATTCATTATAACCTCAGTGCGGCCTAACTCCTCTAGTTTTCCATCTATTTTCTTCGCATAAACCACTGCCATGGGATCACTCTGAACAGAGCAATATCTATTTTAGCTCAAACAACAGTAAGACAGTCCTGATCAAAACATGAATGCATCTCATAAGAGCACATAAACAAACTACTGTGTACTGAAAAACTCAAACCTCGAAAGCTATAAACACCTTTTTCCAGAAAGGGTCAACATGAAGTATTAGTTCAGCTCGCTACCCGTGTAAATACTACTTATGGTACATGTAAACCCAATGCTACCAGGATAGGAATCCCACGAAAACTACTCTTAAACTTGAGAAGAAAGAAAAACACCAGAAACTTGGGGTGTTAGCTCAGTTTCTAGCAATTTTGAGCAAACAAAGATGGCGTCCGGGATTTAGTCATCCAAAGGTTAAGCTGAAGATACAGAAGAAGCAAGAAACTCTCCAAATTTGGAATCCATTTCTTGTTTGAGAAAGTCCTAATGTTAGATATATATCCTCCTAATGAGTAAACACAAGATACCAGTACTGTAGTTTTCTTTCCTCTAGGTCATAATATATCATTAAGAACACCAAAAACAGAACAAACTAAATTATATCACTAAGCACTGTAGTTTTTTACCCAGGTTTTTCATCAGTGTATAATAATTACTCAAACTAACTAAGACTGTCGTCGATCCACATACATAGTAATCCAGCTCATTACAAGAGTATGACTACAAATATCTTATTTAAACAAAATACTGTCAAAATAGTAACTTTAACTTTTTTTTTTATAGGTAGACATAGCCCAAGTATACAGAACGTATAAAAATAGTAGCTTAACATAACATAAAGTAATGATCATCTCACGTGCCCTTTTAAACCCTGACAAACCACCTTCTCATGCAATCTCCCCTCTGTTTTGGTTGTATCTTGAAGTGAAACTTACACAGTAAAATGTACTTCAACATAATGAACCAAAATTATGATAGTCTTCTAAAAATTTAGAACTGATTAATTCATAGAATTTATGTTCACTCAAGAAATATTATACCACAGTCTTGAATTAATACAAATGTGAAGTGTGGTTTGGATCATAATTTCAAGGCCATGCTAAGCATAGAAAATATATAGGTGATGAAGGTGGACAATAGAGCACCTAAACAAAAGATTTGGCAAAGGAAAGACGCTAGTATAAACCCTCATAAACATCACTATCAAACATATGGTTATTTTTAGAGAGGGATACCTTTGAAATGATGTCACGATCTCGCAAGTTCAATGCTGATAGGGATAACTGCAGCACAGATTAAAATATACATGAATACATTTTCAAAAAGCAAAACAAATGAGTTAACAGTACAGAAATAAATAAAAAGACAAACTAAAAACAAAAGAGCCACGCATGCAGATAGAATAACAATTCCAGATGTCGAAGTCTCCTATAATACAGTTAATTGATCCCATCCCATGTAAAGTTTTTGTCAGGCAATATACTGCTTTGGAGCTTGCCGTTATTCCACCCATTTCTTTCTAGTAAGGGGCAACAGAAATGCACAATTTCCATCTGTTGGAGATGAAAGAAATGGCAGGTAATCCTTTTCAAGAATATAGGTGTTACTTCAACCTTTGGCACTTGAAAATGAGAAATATTCAACTCCTGCACAATACTAAAAGGCAGCATGTTGCTTCATAAAACCTCATCAGTCTCCAATTTACTAATATTCCATCAACATATTTAGCTTGACTAAAAAGTTTGACTGCAGTCTTAAATTTAAGAAGTTGGTTACTATGTGGGGTATCAATTTAGACAATCAAAACATCATCGTTTATCTAAGCTCCAAAACACATGGCAACCCGACCATGCTATCCATTCCCGATTCTGAGAAACTAGTAATAGGCCAATGACAGAATATCAGAGGCAACATTGCGCTGCATGTCCCGCATGCTTCATTTATCAAGCGAAACTCATGGCTTGAAGAGCGTTAAGGAGGTAACATTTTAGCACCTTTGAAATACACACAAACCGATATTCTGTCATTGGCCTATTACTAATAGTAATTGTATTCATATTATTCTTGTTCTCATTGTATTTTACGGGCAATGCCCAACATAATAATCAACTAAAATGAGAATAGTAAGAAGCTACGCCAATCTGGGATAGAAAATAAATAATGATACGAATTTCAGCCAACGTGGGGATAAACAGAGTAAAGAATAATATCAAGAGCTGAGCCAATGTGGGGTAGATAATAGAGAGCAGCACAACTAATATAAATTTATATTGAGAGTAATCTTAGAAGAAATTTTATTATATAATATTTATAAATTGCTATGTCAACTATTAAAAATCTAAATTTTTTCCGTACATATGCATAATACAGTTCTGTGTGCGTGTGGTTATATATATACAGGCGTTAGAATGGCTGTCACTACCTCGACTCGGGTGAAGAGTTGCTGGAGCCCCCGAGACCTGTAGAAGAAGTCAACGGCGTCGTTGTGGCCGGCATTGTTGTTGTTGGTAGCTGTGGGGCTCTGTTGGACCCCACCCACGGCTTGCTTTCCTCCTTCCACGTCCGAAAAGCAGTTCCCCATCCCTGTCTCTCTCTCAAGCCCAAACGAGATTCCTTTTTTGTTTCTGTTTTCTCTTCTCTATTTAAAACCCTTGATAAATGTTTGGTTCGCAACCCACTTTAGAGAAAACGTGTGTGTTGAGGATTGTGATTGTGGAGGATTGTCTATCTCTGCACTGTTGTATTTATCAAGGGGGAACAAGCTGTTTCCTTCCTTCCTTCCTTGCAGGAACCTACGAAATTGTAGCATCTTTTACGAAGAAGGAGGTGTTTTTACTTTTCTTCACAAACACAACGGCTGTTTCTTTCTTAGGACTCGACGAAACGCGGATTGATTCCCTCGAGATTTTTTTTTAGAATAAAGTTAGTCTGCCGCTCCAGGTATACCGCTCAGTTTGACCGTTTCTCAAAAAATTTTATTTTTTATTTTTATATAATAATTAAAAAAATTATTTTAAATACAAATAAATTAATTATTTATTTATAAAATCATTATTCATTTGCGTATTTTATGCAGTCGTTGAAAACTTGAAAGTAACGTTAGTTTTCAAATGGATGAACACTGGACATAATTTAAATAATAGAAAATAAATAAATAAAGATGAAATTTGTAAAAGAACCTTGACTGACTATGGTAGGTTGAATTCAACGTTCCATTGAACTTTCCGAATTCCAAGGGATTTGTGGATCTAATTTTGAAAAGCATGCGTGATTTTTTTTTTTTTTTTTTGCTTGGCAAGTTGGCACAAAGACATTGTGCAACATTAGGGCTGAGCAAAAATTCGACAATCCGACTCCGAATCCAGCTCCGCTCCGGCTCCGCTCCGATTCCGCTCCGGCTCCGACTTGTCGGAGTCGGAGTCGGAGTTTTTTTCTTCTTGGAAGTCGGAGTCGGAGTCGGAGTCGGATCCATTGAAGATCCGACTCCGCTCCGATCCGACTCCGATCCTCCGACTCCGCCTCCGCCTCCGCCTCCGAGTTTATACATATTTTATAAAATATGTGTTTTTCTATATATTAATTATTTAAATTTTATACAACTATATCTTATATAATTAGTTAAACTCAATAATATACTAGTTAAATAATATATTTATACTACAATATATAGACTAAATTGACTAATAATAGTTTAGTATATGACTATATGTAAATATCATACTATTACAAATTTACAATATTACTACCATGTAACACTAAATTACTAATGTATAAATATAATAGCATATAATACTAATAATTAATGTATATATAATATACTATAAACACTAAGATGAATAATGACATCGACATGTAATATTGTAATACTAATGTATAAACACTAATCTATAAATTTATAATAACATATAATACTAATGTATAATAACTATTAGTATAACTAATATCACTACTAGTATAACTAATATTAATACTAATACTAATATACTAATACTATTATATAGTTATATTAAATTAAAATCATTATAGCAAGTACTAATATATAATTATTCTAATCACTACAACTAATTCTAATACTAATATAGACTATAGTTATAACTTGTAGTATCATAATTATACTAAATCACTATAACTTATACTAATATAGTTATACTAAATGACTATAAGTTAACTATAACTATATATATTATATAGTATTAATATCACTATTAGTATAATATATAGTATTAATAATAACTAATAGTCTAATACTAATATAACTATTAGTATAACTATTAGTATAACTAATATCACTACTAGTATAACTAATATTAATACTAATACTATTATATAGTTATATTAAATTAAAATCATTATAGCAAGTACTATATATAATTATTCTAATCACTAGATTCACTACAACTAATTCTAATACTAATATAGACTATAGTTATAACTTGTAGTATCATAATTATACTAAATCACTATAACTTATACTAATATAGTTATACTAAATGACTTTAACTATAACTATATATATTATATAGTATTAATATCACTATTAGTATAATATATAGTATTAATAATAACTAATAGTCTAATACTAATATAACTATTAGTATAACTAAATCCCTATATAATAATATATATCATATATTTTTTTTATGAATCTTCATATATATATATAATATAAAATAGATTCATATTAATTAGTATATAATGTATATTAGTATATTACTATAGTAACTATTCATTATAAAAAAAAAAAATCATTTATCATCACAGCAAAAACGGCGCCGTTGATTCATTTATTTAAGAATTAGGTCTAACGCTGCACGCAGTCCCTCTCTCTCGCGCAAGACTCAGTCACTCAAGTCACTCGGTCCCTCTCTCTCACGCAGGCTCGCAGCGCCGCAGCCCTCTCGGCTCTCTCGCGGCCTCGCCAGTCGTACTCTCTCTCGCGCAGCGCCGCAGCCGGCGCATCTCTGTCGCGCAACCCCTCTCTCGCAGAACCCCTCTGTCGCGCAACCCCTCTCTCGCGCAGCGACTCCCTCGCACGGCCCGAATCGCAGAGCCCCTCTCTCGCGCAGCGACTCCCTCGCACGGCCCGAATCGCAGAGCCCCTCTCTCGCCGTCTCGCGCAACCCTCCTCTCACGGAGTCACGCAGGCCGCAGCTCCTCTTGGTAACCGATTACCCAACTCCATCTCTGTTCTTTAATCAAAATTTTGAGGTTGATAATGTTGATTTTTTTGAATTTTTGAGGTTGATAATGTTGATTTTTTCGAATCTTTGAGGTTGATAATGTTGATTTTTGTTGGTTCTATAATTAATTCCTAGCTGTACGAATAGTCTGAATCGAGAATCTGAGAAGCCTTCAAATATTTGTTTGTTTCATTCCGTGCTTATTATATGACCATTGACCCGAATGGAGTATGTGCAAATTTGGATTCAAATTCCTTCAGAAGCTGTTTGATTCTTTACATATGATTTCTGTGTTATTGGTTTTTCTATGTGTAGGTGCTTTATGTCTCTGTTAGGGCTTTTACTGATCCAGAAATAGATTCCTCTCTTAGTGTTTGTTAAGTCAGCAGAATTATTCCACTCAAAAGAATCTTCTGCAATATCTTCTTGTAACAGAAAAGATAAATAGTCTAGCTAGGTGTCATGAGTTGATTGGTTTGTTTTAGAATTCTGTTATGAAATGCTTCTATATATTCTCTACTGTACTGAGGTTTTGTTGTATGAAAATTACAGAAGATGAATGCAGAGCATCTTTACGGTTTTATCTCAAACAGTGCATATGCATTTTATTTAAACCGTCTGCCCTGTATTTTCTACATACATGAGTAGTACCATATATTAAAACAATGTGCCTGATCTTTTCCAAGGACAGAGATCTGGGACAAGTAGTTTTCGACGACTATAATGTTTTAACCTTTCAACCGTATTATTTTAACCGTATTATTTTATTTGTTTGTTGTGTGTTAGTTCTTAAATCATGAATATAGAAGGCAGACACACGTCTACATCCACAGCTGCATCTTCTCCTGGCATCCCTGAACAGCCTATTGATGCTCCTTGTCCCATGGTTGAAGAGTCCACCGGACCAATAGAATCTTCGGTAGGCACTCCTAGTGCCTTCTGTTCTAACCCTCGCCCTCCACCTGGTAGTAGAGTTCCTAAGAATAGGTCTTTAGTATGGGTCCACTTCACAAGAGTGCCCGATTGTGATCCTGAAGAGCCTATAGCTACTTGTAACCATTGTGGGAGGCAATGGAAATGCCATCCCAAAAGGCAAGGCACTTCGGCCATGAAAACACACATCCAACTTTGTCCCAAAAATCGTAAGAGTAAGTTGGACAACACTCAAACATTCTTGGTCCCGGAAGCAAGAATTGAAGGCCAAGGGGAGAAGACCTTAGGGATGACCAAGTACAATGAGAAAAAAATCCGGGCAGCCCTTGCTAGGATGGTGATAGTGGATGAGTTACCCTTTAGGGTTGTTGAGGGCCAAGGGTTTCGGGAATACACTAAATCCCTTGATCCTAGGTTTTCAATTCCTTCTCGATTTACCGTAATGCGTGACTGTATGAGGCTATTTTTGAAAGAGAAAGATAGCTTGAAGAAAATGTTTTTGACCACCAAACAAAGAGTGTGCCTGACCACTGACACTTGGACTTCTATCCAAAATATTAATTACATGTGTGTGACCGCTCACTTTATTGATGGTGATTGGAAGTTGCAGAAGCGGATCATTTCATTCGTTCGGATTAGTGACCACAAGGGGGCAACGATTGGGAGGGAATTGGAGGAGTGTATGCTTGATTGGGGCATTGACAAAATCCTCACAATTACGGTGGACAATGCTACCTCTAACGACTCTGCTATTGATTGGTTGAGAACAAGGGAAATAGGAAGTGAAGATTGTGTTGCAGCTCACGAGTTTATTCACATGAGGTGTACGGCACACATCTTAAACCTTGTTGTGAGTGAAGGTTTGAAAGATGTTGATGACTCGATCATAAGAATCAGAAATTTGATTAAGTATGTGAAGTCTTCTCCCCAAAGACTTGCCACTTTCAAGTCTTGTGTTGATAGGTCAAAAGTGTCATGTTCTAGTTTCTTGTGCCTCGACGTGCCTACTAGATGGAACTCGACTTTTCTTATGTTGGACGTGGCTGAGAAGTATCAAAAAGCCTTCCAACTTTTGCTTGATGAGGATCCCTACTCAAGAGTTTATTTATCTGAGGATGGGCATGGGAAAAAGGGTCTTGGAGCTCCTGAGTCTGATGATTGGGAGACCATAAGAAACTTTTCGAAGTTTCTTCATGTATTTTATAATGTCACCATGCGTATTTCTAGTACACTATATGTTACATCAAATTTGTATGTCCAAGAGCTCATTAATATTCATAAAAATTTGAATGTTTTTTGTACCAATAGTAATCGACGCTTGAGTTCAATGGCTTTGAGAATGAAGACAAAATATAATAAATATTGGGGTGATCTTGAAAAAATAAATCGATTGTTGTTTGTGGCTGCCATTCTTGATCCACGGTACAAATTAGTTGCTCAAGCATATTGGTTCAACAAAACATTGGGGGATGAGAGGGGTGAGGAGTTTGCTGTACTCCTCAAGAGAGATATGGAATATTTATATGAACAATATGTAGGGTTTTGTGGTGGCCGTGTAACTGGGTCTAAGTCAAATCGGAGTCGGAGTGGTGAGGCTAGTGCATCAATGGGGAGTAATAGTGGTACCGGTAATGATGATGATCCCATGGACTTTTTGTTCGAATTCCATAAAGATCAAAACTCAGCATCCTTGATGGATTGTAAGTCTGAACTAGAGCGGTATTTGTTGGAGGATGTTGAGATTCCTACGGGGAATTTTGAAATTTTGGTATGGTGGAAAGTCAACTCAAGCAAATATCTAGTTCTTGCCCTAATGGCAAGAGATATCTTGGCCATTCCGATCACCACCGTTGCATCTGAGTCGGCATTTAGCACAGGAAGCCGTGTCCTGGATCCATTTAAGAGTTCTTTGGCTCCTAGAACTGTCGAAGCTCTTGTGTGCACGCAAAACTGGTTGAAATCAACTCCTATATGCTTGAGTCAAAATTATACGGATGCCATTGATGATGCAGAGAGTTATAAGTTAGACTCAGGTATTTAGAGATTTTTTTTAAGTTGTTATATATGTTGATTTTGACATTTTCTGATACTAACCTCTTATACTTTAACATCTTAATGTAGAATTAATCACTGGTATGGCCAACTTACTTCGTGAAGATGATTGACAATTTGACATATTGAGCCTTTGAGGTTTGAGCTACTATCCAAAATACTAAATGCTTCATGCTAAATTCTGTTTACTTTTCAAAGACAACTATGCTATCTACTTCTACTTTATTTATACCATTGGTCCATATATATTTAAGTTTCCGAGACCTTACTTCTACTTTGTTTATTTTTCATATTATATTAAAGTTGGGTTGTTTTTCTTACTAATATTTTCATTTTTTTTTCAGGCACAACTTGAAAGTTGGAAGTTGGAACATTTGGAAATTTGTAACATTTAATATATTTTGGTTCATTTGTTGGGCATTTAGAATATTGTAATTTGGAAGCTTGTAATTTATTTTATTTTGGTGCATTTGAAAGTTTGTAATTAAATATTTAAATGTTGTTGGAACATTTATTTTGGTTGGCTCTTAGAACATTTTGGATTTCTTTTTTGTTAGCTATGTGATGGATGATGGATGGTAGGTGTGATATGTGGATGTTTATTGAAGTGATTAGGATTTAGTTGGATGTGGATATGAGGATATGGATGATGGATGATGTGGATATTAGTAAGTTTGGCCCTTTGAAATAGGTGTGATATGCATGTTTTTGTTTGCATGTTCTTTTAGTATAATGATAACATTAGATTGATATTGCATGCATGTCCAGGTTTTCTATTTAGTTTAGATTGTAATATTGAGAAAGTTGAAATTTGAAAGCCCACAAATTTTTTTTTTTTTAAAAAGTGGATCAAATATGAAGTTAAAAAAGACAAAAAAATAAAATAAAAAAATCCGACTCCGCTCCGACAAGTCGGAGTCGGAGTCGGAGCGGATTATGTGCATTGCGGAGTCGGAGTCGGAGGTTGGATTCGACCTCCGACAAAGTCGGAGTCGGAGTCGGAGGTTGGGCCCTCCGACTCCGAATCAATCGGTGCTCAGCCCTACTTGGATCAATCGAAAGTTTGATTCTATCTGAACTATTCATTTTCAAATGATGTCTATAGTGTTTATAAATATTTATTTTTTATTTTAAAAATTTCACGCATAAGTGGTTTTTCACCCTCTAATAAAATTTTGACATATAAACATTTGAAAAAAAAAATAATAGAAACATACATAGACAAGCAAATCTATTTTCTCTCTCATTTCCCCTACTTCTCTCTTTCTCCACCCCCTCTCTCCACTCTCTCTCTTTTTTTTCATATGCCGAGCTGATTTTTGGCATATGCAGCCAAATTTGAGTGCTTTTCTTTACTTGTGTCTTTAATACTTATTATTTAAAATATTTAGGTAGGATTTTAATAGTTAGTTGAGATGAGATGAGATAGAAGTTGAAAGTTAAATAAAATATTATTATAATATTATTTTTTAATATTATTATTATTTTAAAATTTGAAAAACTTGAATTGTTTATTATATTTTGTGTGAGAATTTAAAAAAATTATAACGATAAGATAAGATGAGATAAAATGCTTATTTTATCCAAACTAGTTAGTATAGAACTAGAATTACATAAAAGTAAATTTATAAAGTAGCGTAATTTTATATAATTCATTAGATATACTTTAGATTTTTACAATAAAAATATATTTATAATCTAACATATCACATTAAATTACGTTACTTTAAAGATTTATTTTTTATATATTTTATTATGGATAAAGTATTTCATTTTAGATAAAATTGAAGAGTCGCAACAAATATTGTACGTGAAAAGTTTCATGCAGACTTTGAAGTGTCTTTATGTACAAGATTCCACTAAAAAATGTCCCCTTTCCACTCTTGTCTAGGGCTGTGCATAATGGGTCGTAAGCTCGACCCGTCTGAATGAACCGACCTCCTCAACCCGTGAAAGACGGGTTCATCGAGTCATTTGTTTGAAATCAGGTTTTAATCAAAACAACCCGTCGAAATCGATTCAATTCACGAAAACAACGAAAACACTCTCATCTCCGCTGCGGAAACCCTAGTCAGTGTCGTCGATTTCAGTCGCTGTTTGCCGTCGCCGATCGCAGAGGTCATCGCAGATAGGTGCGTTCTCTCTCTCTCTCTGTCTTATTCTAACTTCGAGCTTTGTTTGGTGCTCTGTGTGTGCGTGCGTGTGTTTGATGTGTAAGCAAGGGAAACAGATTTACACTCTGTCTCTGCCAATCAAACACTCCCTTGGGCTCGGAATCTACATGTTTGATTCCAATCAGAAAATGGTTACCCCGAAATGTAATTTGGCTTATTATCTTGATTTGGGTATATTCGTGAAAAAAAAAACACTGGTATTGTTGGTAATCGTTTGAAGGGATATTTTGAAGGGATATATGTTATATCCATTATCACAAATCTGGTTTGGTAACTGTACAGATATTGGGTCTAAAAATGGTGGTAAGATGAGTTTTAAATTGAAAGCATCGTGCATTTTGTATTGTCAACATTGGATTCATGTAAGAATATGATAGAAATGATGGACTCATGAGTTCAACTCCCATTTGATGCGTGTACCATGATGTAGTAAATAACCAATATCTGTAGAAAAGAACATTAATGAAGTCTACCAATCTTAAGCAGAGAAACTCATGTTTTGATGTTTCCTGGAAGTTAGTGAAAACAGAATATATGTCCAATTATATGGCATTTGCTTTAGGAACTTCGAAATTCAAAGAAAAGCATCAGCAGCAGCATTCTACCTAGCTAGCTTCCACCGAGATATGATTCTCTGGCCTTGTTTTTCAAAAGGGAGTGATTATTTTAATAAAGTTAATCAATTGATTTCTCACCGGCAAGTTTAGTACTACAGTACTGTTTTACTTTAGTACTATAGCTCATATTGGTTCTACTGATCTATCTTTTAGAATCAAGTTCTTTTGCAAGTGCATGTTCTTGCTTGACAAAACTAAATAAATCATCAATTACATGAGTATGATGCTCCCCTTTGTGAATGAAGGGCATGATCTTCTTCTGGATTGGCACAATTGGTGATTGCATCAGTGGCATGATCTTCAGGATCAATTGCAGAATCTAATATCAATCGAGATTCCTTCATGATGGTTAACAAACAAGTTCCAAATTTTATGAACATAGAATCTAGAAATCGCTTGTCTTTGATTGTTACTTATCTTGGGGAGAGCACA